>NC_056731.1:1922763758-1922831258 GCF_019279795.1 Protopterus annectens | reverse complement strand
TACCTATCTATCTATCTATCTAGCTATCTATGTATGTTTATCTATCTGTCTCTCTATCTGTCTATATCTATCTATCTATCTATCTATCTATCTATCTATCTATCTATCTATCTATCTATCTATCTGTCTGTCTATCTATCTGTCTATCTGTGTATCTATCTATCTATCTATCTATCTATCTATCTATCTATCTATCTATCTGTCTGTCAATCTATCTATCTGTCTATCTATCTATCTATCTATCTATCTATCTATCTATCTATCTATCTATCTATCTATCTATCTATCTCTATCTTTCTATATATCTATGTCTGTCTATCTATCTATCTGTCTGTATATCTATCTATCTATGAATCTATCTATATATCTATCTATCTGTCAATCATATATGACACTAGACAAAATTTTCATCTTTATTGGCTTGTACAACATCATCATTATCATCTTCAAAGGTGCTAGTACTGCTGTGGGTCAAAGTGTCATCAAGCTGAGCAAAGCAGAACAGACTTCCCTATCCCTAGCAACTATTTCCAGTGAATTCTATGGTATTTGTAGGCAATCCCAGATCAGTTGATGGCTTAATCTTTAACAGGTGTTAAATCTGTTTTGGGCTCCTTTCCCAATGGTCTGTGCCTGGTATACCTGCAAAGGTAGACGTCAAGGAGGTAACCTTACAAGGACCCCAAAATACCTCAACTGGCTCCTCTCAGGACATACTAGCAGTGGCTGTACTCCAGGGTTGCCACAAACTGCCAGACTTCCTACCCTACTATGGAGAGAGAGAGAGAGGGACAGAGAGAGAGAGTCCATCTATCACAGAAGGAATCTCATTTCTACTGCCTCTGTCTGTGACCTCATCCTTTAATAACTACTCAGTGCTTTTTACCACAGGTGGTACAATGAGAAATTCATCTTATGATTTAGTTCTTATTTCTCCAACACAGCTTGGTACTATGCCTACAGTAATTGTTGCTGCCACGTCAGGTTGCTGGTGAATCTTCCAGGACTAAAACAAGCTCTTCAAGGAAGAACAAACCTGCCTGGCAGACAACTGCAATTAACAGGCCTTTACAATGAGGAAGAAATTGTTGCCCAAAAGTAAGAGGGAGCATGTCCTAAATTAGAAACACTCCCTCCTCAGTTTAAACAAGCAAAGAAGACTTCTTGTGAAGTCCTCCAAAGTAAACTATGAATCCAAATTAGCATCCTTAACTTAGGATAACCATAAGGTGTTCTTTAGTTACATCCATAGCCTAAAAGGTTAGACCCAGATTTACGCCAAACTAGTAGTTAATGATACCACATACACTGAGCCTGTGGACATAACAAACCTATTAGCTGACAGGCTGTATGAAAATTTCACTCCCTTGTCCCCACCACACATACCTCATGACATTCCTTCCACCTGTCCCCCACCTTGTATCTCTAGAGAGCAGGTTGTATATGCTTTTTTTAAGGCCAAAAACACAGCATCTATGGGACCTGATAACATTCCAGGCTAGATCCTACATGTGCTCCAACAAGAACTAGCAACACCATTAGGTACTCTTTTCAATCATATTCTAAGCACCAGCTTCAGCTCAGCTGAATGAAAAATGGCCACCATTATCCCCTTGCATAAAGTTGGTACTTCCACTGATCCCGGGAACTATAGACCTTTTAGCCTGATTATCCTTATCAGCAAAGCCATGGAGCAAATCATCATGGACCTTATCAACAAAGATATAGGTAATCTCCAAGCACTTGACCCTACTCAGTTTGGATTTGTCAAAGGGAGATCATGCCTGTTAAACCTTGTGGACTTAATTGAGACAATCACCAGAGCCCTGGATTAGGAGAATACTGTGCATACATCCTAGCTGGACTTGGCCAAGGCTTTTGACACTATTCCCCACTCAGGCATTATTAATAAACTCACCCAGCTAGTTATCAATCCTTATATCATTAGGTAGGTTGCTAAATGGCTCACTGATAGAACCCATACAGTCAAAAAAAAGGGAATCCACCTCCAACAGCAGACCCATAGCCAGTGGATTTCCACAGGGAACAGTGGTGGGGCCTCCACTGTTTGGAATCTATTTCTCTGAAGTACAAGCAAAAGAAAAAGATCTGTGGCTGACAAAGTTTGCTGATGATTGCAAATTGGGAGTGGTCATAGAATCCCTAAACTGTGTCAGTATATCCAACAAGAGGGTCTTACACAAGCAATGACTGGTGCCAAAGTTACGGCCTTAAATTCAATGCAAAAAATGTATTATCATTCCTTTCAGTAAGAGTGATATTCTGGCTAACTACCACATTGGTAGAAACACACTTATCATGCACTCAGTGGTGAGAGACCTGGACACACAGGTTGACAGCAACCTTACCTGTGATCACCATATCCCCACAGTGATACGAAGGGCATTCTTTATTGCTCATCTCATAAGTAAGGGCATTGCCTCCAGAAAAAGACAAGTTATAACCTCCCTGTAGCTTTTCCTCACTGGGCCAATAACTGAGTAGAATGCCTCTTTTGGTATGCACCTTTCCAAGCACCTACACAATTGGAGATAACACAAAGGTTCCTCACAAGGAGAATTCACTGTCTTCAGCATCTGTCCTATGTGGATTGGCTGAAATCACTGTCATTTTATTCTGTTTCATACAGACTACTCAGAGGTGATCTCTGCCTTGTGTGTAAGGCAATCTTTGACTGTGATTTACTCAAAATGCTGCATATCCGTAAGTCTAATGGCTCATGGTTTACTCGCTGTAAAGACCTTTACCTGGTATGTGACAATAATAGAACCTGCTAGAGGGGCAGACTCCCCATTCATGTAAATCAGAGCACCTCTTTGGCCCTCTTCAAGTGCAATCTGGACGATTGGATAGGTAACTGTAAATTCACCCACATGTGTCTCACTTGGACAGGGGCAATAGGTGCTGATCATGGGAACAAAGGCAGAACTTGGCTAGGCTTGTAAGGGCCATAGGACCATTAGCCTAGTAACTTCCTATGATCCTATGTACCTACACTTAATGGAATTATAATAAAGGTAAGTAAGATTCCAGTTTGTGTCAACATGTATAAAGACTGGCTGCCTATAGTGTCACAACCCTCTCTTTTTAAAAAAAGTGTAGGCATTTTAATAGGAACAAAGCTCAAGTGCAGTGTAGCTATATTAAGATTCAGGCTTAAACACTGAAGAATCTTAGGCATATTTTTCTGCAAGAGGCATATCAGCATATGCTCTATGAGTCTGCACAGCAAATTTACAAATGTTTCTAATAGACTCTTGATGTATGCATCTTCATCATCAGCATCATCAATCCCCTTTTTCCCATTTTGTTGTATGGGGTCAGGGTGTTGCATCATCTGTCACCAGCTCTCTCAATTCATTGCCACTCACCTGCCTTCTTCAGAAATCATGCCTGACTGTCACAGATCATCTATTGCACAATCCCCCCATCTGTTTTCTGGATCTTCTCATTTCCTCATCCCTTCTTCTTGTCTTTCCCAGATTTTCTTCACAAAATTGCCTTAAACTTTCTTGCACATGTGTTCATATCACTGTAATTATATCTATTTGACCTTCTCTGTAGTTTGGAGCTAATGTCATCACTCTTTCATCTGCCTTGCAGTGTGCATTTTACCACCCATGTCAATCACTTTATCTCCATCATGCCTAACTTCCACAACTGCTTTGTCTTCATTGCCTAGGTTTCTGCACCATATAGAAGTACTCATCACACCACTGTTTGTACACCTAACTTTTCAGCTTCTTTGGCATTCTTCTGTCAGCCACTACCTATGATGCTCTGTGCCAGTTGTCTGTAACTCTTCTTATTCTAACTTTGACCTCATCTTTCACTCTTCCTTCCTCCTCAGCCACCTCTGTCAGAAGCTTGAAGCTGTTAACCTCTTCCACTATTTTTCCTTTTATCTCAGTTTTCAGCATCATCTGATTATTCCATTTGATACCCTGACATTTGTCTTGTTTGTACTTTGTTTCATGCCATGTGCCTTCAGTTTTGCATTCCATTCTCCTATGATTTGCTGAAGTTTCTATTTAGAGTCTACTTATAGAGCCACATCCTCTGCATAGAGCAGCTTTGTTGCTCTGTCCCCTCCAAACTGTTTGGTGATGTAGTCTGCCACAAGAATGAATAGCAGGCTCAAAGCAGAACCCCAATGAATGCCTGCTTCCACTGGGAATCCCTCTATGAGTCCAAATGCTGTTCGTATTTGTGTTAATGAGCCCTTATATATAGTCTGTACTGATTCTACCAGTGTTTCCAGGACTTAAAACCATCACATGACTGACCAAAGTAGCTTTTCTGGGATCTTATCATGTGCTTTCTTCATGTCTGTGATTGCCCATTTTAACTTTTTCTTCATCTCTAACTTCTTCTCTACTTCCTATATCATGGTAAGCATCAGATGAGTTATACTGGATCCTAAAGTGAGTATGAACTGCTCATCTCCCATCTTACTTTTTGCTACTCTGTGTAATCCTTTATCACTCACCAACACTAGGACTTTCATGTAGTGTGATAGGACTCTGATACCCCCATACTCCCCAAAGCTGTTTTATATACACTGGTGCCAGAATGGTTATTCTCCAGCAATTTGAGATGCATCTTTCTCTCTGTTTTGCTATGAGTGCCCTCCGATGCCATTTCTCCCAAAACCCTCTCATATAATCAATGAAACCTTACCTGAGGCTGATGCTCTCCCTGACTTCATTTTCTTTAGTGTTGCTCTAATTATTAATTATGCATTGCTAATATATAAATAAGTGAAATGTTGTTTTTAAGTATATAAATTCATTAATTCTTTTATACCTGCTGCATCACTTTCAGGGTAATGGGAGAACTGGAGCCTATTACTATGCTCAAGGGATGTAAGGCAGAGAACTAAATCATGACAAGATGTCAAACCATCACAATAACTGCATAATTTCTTTTCTACATGCTTAACCTCACCTACGGTTTGCCAATCATCAAGCCACCGGCATCAGACTTGAGCCCATTCACTCCATTGGGGTGATTATTTCTCCTCAGATCCTAGGATGAGTGCCATCCAGAGGGGCTGTCTTCCATAAAGACATAAATACATCAGGGAACTCAATGCCTTCACCTCATCCCAATAATGAGAGGATATTTTGTTATGAATGGCATCACCCCTCCTCTTGGATGCAGGGTCAGTCTGTGCTTCTCTTTCAGTTCAGACATGGCTGACAGGAACTAACATCACAGGCTTAGGAGATTATAACCATATCATCTGTACAGAGCCCTCTGCCATTATAAAATCATTCCTAACCTTCAGCAGTGATTGTGTCAAGAACAATGGCCTAAGCATCCAGGATCCACCCGTCAGGATGGGCATACCACCAAATTCCCAAGCTGCTGCTTGGACTTGGGTTGTCTGAGTCATGGTCAAGGGTTTATGCCTCTCTGTCACAAGTGAGGCCAACTAAACAATTATTTTTGAAATCATGTGATTACATGACATACTTTTATTTCTTTTTCCTGTTAACACTTCTAAGCAGCATGTAGACTATTCTCTTCCAGGAAGATTTATTTTTAACTAGTATTTTAATATTTTTAATTAATATATTATGTTATATATGTATATATATATATATATATATATATATATATATATATATATATATATATATATATATATATATGGGTCAACTTTGGTTTATCAAATTTACACTTACCTAAATCTGTATTCTCTGAGATGACTTCACCGCCGAACACTTTAAACAGTGAAAATACGAATCAGCAGAATTTTTCTACGTGAAATGAACCACTTTGCCATCAGGGCAAAATAATAAAATGGACACAAATTAACCCCCCCCCCCAACTACATATACCAACTCTGAGATCTCACTACACTGGGGAAAAGGGCAACGTTCACTCTGGTAGGCAAGTGGTTCATTTCCCAGTGAAAAAGTCTGGTGATTCATGGTTTTGCTGTTTAACGTGTTCAGTGAAGTCATCTCGGTTAATACAGATCGGGTAAGTGTAAATTCGATAAACCAAAGTAGACCCTATATATATATATATATATATATATATATATATATATATGTGTATATGAATCCATTCATATAGCTTAATTCATGTTTTCTCTATTTATTAATGCATCTACGTTTATTTTTTTCATTATATATTAATAAGTTGTACATTTATTTTTCTATGTATTATATGCCATGTTGTTTTTCAATTTATATACTGTGCTTTGTGATAAAGCACCTAAATAAAAATGAAGTTGTAGATATTGTTTTGAACAAGGAGATGTCCTAACTAAGTATAATGTTAGAATATGGAGTTCTGCTCAAATCATAAATTTACCACTAAGTGTACACTTTCTGAATTCAAGAACATCCCTGTCACAGTGTTTGTGCTGTCTATTCTCTCAGAAAGGTTACACTAAGGCTCTGATTCCAAAAGACTTGCTCTCAGTGTAAAATGACCACTTGCACTGACAACAAGCTGAAAGCAGGTATTCTGGAATCTGGTCCCTGTAGTAAACCTAATAATATAGGCCTTAAACAGATGTAAGTCAGTTACACTGAGAGGAGGTCTTTTAGAATCAGGGCAAGACTTACAATGAGAGCAACTCTTTTGGACTCTGGCCATAAGTGTGCACTTAACATACACTTTGTGGTAATCGTTATGAAGCTCAGGGAGTTTTATCTAACATTTTCTATAGCATTCTTTTTAGCATACTCAGGGGTGACATGATGAGACCGCAGAAGCTGGAACTGTTCCCGTTTACAGTAGGCTTGTAGAGCTATTAACAACAAAGTAAGCATTCCTTATATGAAGGTGAGGTCTGTGTCCATTGTATTTTATCACTGCTATAATGGGACAGCTGTCCTTGACAAACCATAAGGTTTCACAATGCCTTACTCCACAACAAACACTACTTGATCACGTACTGGTCCAGAGGAACCTGATTAGTGTTAGCCAAACCCACAAGATTTGAAAATAAAATATTTTCTGCCTTTTGTTTTTAATTTTAATTCTATGTGTGTGATACTTTATCTTTCTCTTACCCTTTTTTTCTCAGGAAGTAGCCTTACTCAAGGGTCTGAGAAGAAATGCGACCGTTGTCTGTATGGAAGAGACAGAGTTCCTGGTAGTGGACAGAGAAGATTTTTTTAGCAATAGCCTTGACACAGAGCTGAAGAAGGAGTTTCAACACAGATTTAATTTCTTCAGGTATGGTCCTGCCTCTCATTGTCCTACCAAAATCCATAAATGTGCAGCACCTTTTATTGATGATATTTGTAAGTTTTGGCTTTGTTTTCTAAACTGTCATTTATCTTTAGTAAAGTGACCCCTCAGAGTTGATCATAACATAAAATGAAAATAAATAGAAGGAGTCATCATTACCTTCTTGGATTATATAGTATCCCAGCTGAAAACTCGCTTTCACAACTCTCTGCATTCTAACATGTCTGTACTGTTTAGCTCAGACTGTGTCAGTAACTGGAGAGCTCCTCTAAGATCACCAGAATGCTATATTTGATCTTACAACCTTATCACAGACTTTAGGGTAGCAGTATCATTCTTTACCATTTTCCTTCTACCAACATCCAGGGTCATCCAAGCACTTGATGCATCCTGTTTTTGCTAGTCTGGCATTTTGGATATGACTGCTGCATTAATGTTCACATTTTGCATTACTACCTTGGGCTTCCTAAGGTTCTGAACATCATGTACAACTGTTGTGAAGCAGCAGAATGAATCATTGCACTTCTACAAGAAACAGATGGGTCACATCTGCATTTGCTGCATTTTTGCAACCTCCAGCAGTTTTGTTGCTTAATTTCTGTTTTCCTTCCAGAAAGAGGAAAAGCATTCTGAAGGCCTACGAACCGTGTGCCTGATATATGTATTTGAGTTATCATGATACTGTAATATATTTGCTTTATGACTAATATGAAGCTTGTACTATTAAGTTTTCTTAGGTCATTAGCTATCGTAAGGTGGTTAGATACACTATCCTGACTTGTTTTAAGAGCAGTGACCTTTGTCCTGTATCTTAATGATTTATCCTGCATGACAAACAAAGTTTAGTGTTGTATTGCTCTTCAAAAAACCTGATTAACTCTTTGCCAGAATTGTTTGCGTAACAGTGAAGTTGTGCTACCGTTTTTTCTTGCCTGGTTGATTGATCATTCCTTTTCAAAGCACAGCACTTTACAGTCCTTTTTTCTGAAGTCACTGTACTGCACCGGTGTGATTACCATCCAAATAAGAAAAGTGTGCTGATTTGGGAAATCAAATTCACACATATCCAATTGCTACCCTGTTATCAGCCAAGACTTCTGGGGGGCATCACCACACAAAGCTGCTCTGTTTAATGGCCGGTCACTTAAAGTAAGAACTGTGGACTGTGCATTAATTGAGTTATAGAACCACAAAGTACAAAATGCATTTCTGCTTGGATACTGTTGTTCAAGATATGTATTTATGAAATGCATTTTCATTTTTATCACTGTTAGTGTACAGCAAGGTTTATGCTTTATTGTGATGTAACATAAATAAAGAACTTGCATTTTTCCCTGAATATCTTTCTTGGCAGCATAGTTGTCACCATGTTATCTTCAGAATAAGAGACAATACTGAAAATAATGAGGGACAAAAAGCCCAAATTCAGAGACACTTTTTAAATATTGGTTCTGTGGACATAGAAATTGCCAAAACAAAAGAATGTGAATTTGCTTGCACTTTCTTAGGTCAAGTAAGTCTGTAGCTGTAATGGTTGCTATTATTTGTTGATTGTAATATACCATATTTTCCCAAAAGAGCTCAGATGTGAAGAGAAAACCTTTTAGCTTAAATCAGGAACATCCTGAAACTCAGTTGAGTGGTTTGCTTAGTAGCTAAACAAATCAGGAACATCCCTGAAATTTAGAGACAGTTGAGTAGTTTGGTTAGTAGCTGAACAACTCAGGAACATCCCTGAAACTCGGAGACAGTTGAGTGGTTTGGTTGGTAGCTGAACATGACATAAGATTACTTTTGTAGAAACTGGATGAGCAAATAAGAGTAATAAAGAAATGATTTCTGTGAGCTGGAACACAGGATCTGAATTGCCTAGACATAGTAAGGCCTTGTTAAGTTTAAAAATGCAATTACTAGAAAATGGAAATCAAAATCTACACCAACTAAATTAGAAGTAGTGAATATGGTAACAGAGATAAAACAGCAGTAAGTGGGATCTTTTGAAAAGAGTAGAAGTAAATCACATAGAAAAAAATGGAAATTGGGGTAACAATACATGCAGAAAAATGTTTTGGGGAAGGAATGGTTTAAGAGAAGGCAAGAAATGAATAATTTATGTAATGTTGCTTAAATTATACAATATGTAACAATATATGTGATATATAATGTTTTTAAATATGAACTTCTTAATATGGTTTGATTACTTTTATATAAATGTAAGTATGCGTATGTCACAAGTGATAATTCAATAAAGACTGCTTTTCTAGACTAGGATACAAAGTGTGTGTGTGTGTGTGTGTGTGTGTGTGTGTGTGTGTGTGTGTGTGTATGCAATGGTGTGCGCAGTGTGTAATTTCACTGAAATGCGCTACTTTGTTAGTTTGTGTTTTATTAATTAGATACTAATTAGATGGCATTCACTGTAAAAGACATTGTATATAGAAAACAATTACTTGTTTTTGTGCATATTGGCATATTGTCATTTTTTTCACAGTTTTGCTTTGCCATAACTGAACAAATGGAATAATTATCCTTTTCTAAAGCTGAATAATTCACTAATCTTTTTCAAATGGATGTTTTAGCTGTGCAGGCCACAGAATTTATGACGTTTTACTGCTATTACAATTTCTTCCACAGAAGTGTGTAACTGCAGTACTCTGTGTGTTTGGAAGCCATTTTGGAATATTTCCGTACGTAATATTTTAAGCAAAATTTTAAATTAGTGTTTTGGTTTTGTTATCATAGCTTATTTAGCAAGTTTGGATGCTCTTAACCTTGTCTCGTTTGCTTCCCTCTATAACCCTGTTAACTACTGTTAATATGTTCAGAAATAGAGGTGGACCTATCACTTGTGCCCATTGTCTGGCACTCAGATATATGCCTATCAGCTCAACAGGCTTCCAGTCTATGGTATCCTGATATCCTACCATTACATACAGTCCAATATAAATACATATATATTTTTTCTTTCTTTCACTGTCTATATATATAGATACTTAAATTAATGAAAAACTCCTTATGTTAACATGTATAATGTAGAATCAAATTGATTGATATTATGCATGTTGACATGCTACTATGTGTAGGCTGAAAATTAATCTTGGTGCATGCAAAACTTAAAAACAAAAACAAAACCAAAGAAAGCATCATGTTTTGCAGGGGATTATGATTGACTCAACAGCTGACTGACAGGTGTCCAAAATTGAACAATTCCCGGGGTTAGGAAATGTTTGTGCAATCTAGAGTTAGTATATGTAATTAGCAGGTGGTGTGAAGGTGTGCATCCTCCAACATGAAGGGGGGGGGGGTGCAGGAGGGTTTACCCTCCTGCAAAAAACAGTGTTTTATTTATTATTTTTTTGGGGGTTTTTTTGCATGTACTAAGAGTATTTTGTAGTGCATATCTCGTTGCTTATCAAAGTATGTGGTTTCAACATAAAGATGTTGGTATTCAGTATGTCGATGATGGGTGTATTCACTGCACACCATATCTATATGGGTGTCATGAAGCTGTTAGAACATTCACTCAAGTGACAGAATAGAATATACAAAGATTGCAAATTGCTGGGTCATCTCATGTACAACATAGTGGTACTGTGAGAACTGGGTATTTGCCCTTTCCCTTTTGTAGTGTGGTCTCAGAGTTGATATACGTAAGGGGAGGTGAAATCAAAAGCAATCACTTTAAAAGTTTTTTGGTTTTCAGTATTTTTTAAATGTGTTTGAGTACTTGAATTATGAACACATTTGTTTGTACACT
This sequence comes from Protopterus annectens, assembly GCF_019279795.1. Lineage (NCBI taxonomy): Eukaryota > Metazoa > Chordata > Ceratodontiformes > Protopteridae > Protopterus > Protopterus annectens. Next base: position 1,922,820,265 of record NC_056731.1, on the reverse strand, counting down.
TTGTACTCATACTCATGCATATATTTGTGTGTGTGTGTGTGTGTGTGTGTGTGTGTGTGTGTGTGTGTGTGTGTGTGTGTGTGTGTGTGTGTGTGTGTGTATCTACAATAAAAACATCTGTATATACATACACACAGATATATACACTTTATATATATATATATATATATATATATATATATATATATATATATATATATATATATATATATATATATATATATATATATATATATATATATATAGCGGTCTACTTTGTTTGTGCGATGTTTCAGTACTTCGAAACCCACTTGGTTGAGACCAGTTGTTCGAAGTACCAAAACTTTGAAAATGAAGTACAGAGATCACAATACAGTGCAGAATGGGAATATTCCCTTTTCCTTGCTGTAGTGCGATCTCGGAGTTGGTATATTTAAGTAGCGGGGGTGTGTTTCCTGTGTGCTTTTTAGTCAGCCGATCCAGCAACTAGGCTTCAGTGAAAGTGCACTTTCATTGAAATGCACATTTGCTGAAGTGAGCATCTACTTTGTTTGCTCGATGTAACGTATTTTCGAACAAAGTGCAGCCATATATATATATATATATATATATATATATATATATATATATATATATATATATATATATAGTGATATAGATATTATACATATACATACAAACTATAAAATGACTTATACATAAGTATGCATATGTATATGGATCTTCTTCAGAAGCTCAAAGTTTCAAAACTCGAACTTCAAAAGGTCGAGACCATAGAATCAAAGTTTTAAAACTTCCAACATTTTGAATGGAGATCACCATGTAGTGTGGAATGGGATATTTACCATTTTCCTTACTGTGGTGCGATCTCAGAGTTGGTATATTTAATTAGCAGGGGTGTGAGTGGGTGCAGGGGGGCTTGCCTCTGCAAAAATGTAAAAAAATGTTGTTTTTATTTTTTTAATTAAGATTTTGAAGTTTCAAAACTTCGATCTTATGGCCCCGGATGTTTGACGTTTTGAAACTTCAAGCTTCTGAAGAAGATCCGTTTGTTAATATATATATATTTATATATATATATATATATATATATATATATATATATATATATGGGTCTACTTCACTCTACTCTTCAGATAAGCAAAGATCAGAACATTGAGGCAAGAAGAGTGAAATCGCACAACACTGATCCTTTACATTGCCGAAACTCAGACCAATGAAACACCAGCTGCATATGTCACACACCACTCAGAGGTTCTGAATGGAGATCACAGCACAGAAGTACACTGCAGTGCGATCTCGGAGTTGGTATATATAATTTGCAAGGGGTGTGGGATGCAGGGGGGCTTGCCCCCTGTAAAAATGTTAAAAAAGGTAGATTTTTTTGTATTGATTTGGTGCAGCTAGGGTTTCGTTGTTCTGAATTTCAGCAATGTAAAGGTTTGGTTTTGTGTGATTTCACTCTTCGCATCTTGTTCTTTTGATTTTTGGTTATGTGGAAATTTGGTAGAGTGAAATAGACCCATATATACACACATATACACATATATATATATATATATATATATATATATATATATATATATATATATATATATATATATATGGGTCTATATTAGAACATTGAAGTTTCAGGTCTTCAAATGTTCTATCGACAACTAGCAACCGAAAACCGATAAGACAGAAAATTTAGAACATTTAGAACACATACACACAACACAAACACACCAAACACACAGCAATCCACACACATACACCTAAAATCTTACATCTAAACCTACACAAAACTCTATATACACCACTATCTACCCACTTACCTTAACCCAAACCCTAACCCTAAGATCCGTCACTATCGCACACACACCTCACCTGCACCCTAACCCTAACTCACCTATCCCACCCTAACCCTCACGTCCAAACATTCGCACACTTACCTGAACCCGACCGTAACTTTTCACTGCAGAGCTGAAAATAGTGAAGCGACAATAAAGGACAACCTAGGAAAGAATTTGGTTATCTAAAAATTCGCTATTTTCAACTTTTGGTTACTAGGTGTCGATATTAGAACATTCGAAGACCTGACACTAGACCTATATATATATATATATATATATATATATATATATATATATATATATATATATATATATATATATAATTTGGTTCAAGTTTTTATTTGCTTAAGATTGTCACCTCACATCAAGAGGTTCTCTGGTTCGATTCTTGGCTGGGCTGCCTTCTGTGAGGAGTTTGCATGTCCTGCCTGTGTTTGCGTGGGTTTCTTCTGGGTGCTCCGGTTTCCTCCCACATTCCAAAGACATGCAGCAGATGGATTGGGCATTCTAAATTTACCCTAGGGGTGTGTGTGTGTATGTGTGTGTGTGTGTGTGTGTGTGTGTGTGTGTGTGTGTGTGTGTGTGTGTGTGTGTGTGTGTGTATGTGTGTGTGTGTGTGTGTGTGTGTGTGTGTGTGTGTGCGCACGTGAGTATGTGGTATGGATGAGCTACCAAGGCAGCGTTAGCAACCTGGCAGTGTGAAGCTTGGCTCTAGATAATTGTCACTGTTGAAGTGATACCCCGACCCCATGTGCAAAAAATGGGAAAAAGGGTTGAGTATGGATGAAAGGATAATTTGGAACACATCTTGTTACATGTATCACAAACAAACAAAAATGCAGACAACCTAACACTGATTTTTCTCTACCCTACATTCAGCACTTGTCCTGTCCAGGATTTCTATGCCTCTTTCACTGTTAGCACAACAGTATGTAAAGAAACTGGATATGTATGTCCAAGCTGTCTAACTTCAGATGACACCTATCTACTTCCTCCACAGTATCCTTTTAGCCCTTAATGAAAAGTGCATTTTTGGTTACCATACCTGACACCTAAGATTGCCCAACAATGACCTCATTCAGGTTCTCAAGACCCCTTTCATTATTAGCAGGAGCTACTGCTTTTGTCTTATAGCTAGCTTGCTAGATGGTCTGCCTAACATTTTTCAACATTTCATGGGTTAAAGTCTGCATTAAGAAGTATCAGTAATAAATCTGATTGCATTCAAGCAAAGATCTTTAATTACAACCCAGTTATGTTGACTATTAAAGAAACATGGAGTTTGTTATAATTTTAATCTGCTAGAAGGTTTGGTTACAATGTTCTTGGTCATATCTATGGGGAGTGTCTTGGACCTCTGAAAGTAAACTTATATTATCATTAATGATTAAAGCCACCTTGCTAAACAATAATGGCACAGAAAATTGTTAAATCTTGTCTTCCAGTACCTGCTGTATGAAGGACTCCCCCTTCCCCACCTCCTTTATTGAAATATATTAATTCAATGATTACACGACCATGGAGAGAGGAGGAACACCCTATGCACTAAATGTACAAATTATGACCTTGCAGCCAAAGTAATACAATTGGTAACAGGTAACACAAGTAAAACAGCACCAGGGAGTTATTGTTCAAGCAGATGTGCATTAACTCTAGTGTGGGAAACCAGGTTTTATTTTCTGTAAATCCCATGCCTCTCTTCTCCATGGAATTCTCCACCCATCAATTATAGGTGTAATTAGCTTTCAGCTACTATTTTGAATCCGTGGCCATACAAGGATCTATGTTGTGGTGTTCGATCTGCCATCTCCTGGGGCATCTCTAGTGACAATGTTTTACTCCAAGATGACTATAGGGAGTTACATATTACTGATCTGGATTGCATTCTAACTAACCATGGCTTGGCATTAATTTTTAATGAGCCTAAAAACCCAGCTTCCTCATAAAAAGCAATTAGTTAATAAGTGGGTGGTCACTAAAAAGTAATTTGGGATGCAAGGTAGCCTTTATTCTTGATTTAAATGACTACTCATTAGCTCCCTTCTACTCACCAACCAAAAGATTGAAATGACCTTCTATAAGCTGTACAAGCTTCAGAAGCTTCCAGCGCATCTATGCTTTGTATACTGAGTTATACTACATACAGTGGGATAATATTTATAGGGATAACATAGCTTTATACTTTACTGTTGCTTTTACAAAAATGTTATAGTCATTAAGACAAATATTTTACTTAAATGTGCTCATTACAGGACATATATTTCCCTGTAATTACTTGATAGACATTGAAACAGGGCATTCTGGATGATTTCAGAACTAACTAGAACAGCTATTAAGAAAGCAGAACAATGTTGGTCTAACAATTAAATGATGCAGAAAGGACCATACACAGGCAGAAAGCAATGCATGTTAGACAAAAGCAAGCACAGCTTAATGAGAATTACAGACTTGTGAGAACAAATAATGTGTTGGGAAGTAGAAATTAACATCGCAACATGGCCTGTGATATTGGTACTCCTTCCTTCTTAGATGATTCTTGACCTTGCAGAAAGTTTCAAAAAAGAACTTAGTACAGTTTCTACAGTACGAGATGTAAGCCAGCATCAGACTTCTTGGAATATACGTGCTAATGACTTAAGATTTCCCTTTTCTCCATTTCTTGGAAAACTCTCCTACTCTGGTGCTTAAACTCTTGGATGTTCTACTGCAATTGGTAGCCCAGGTAGAGATGTGTTGTATCTGTAGATAATTAAAATATGTGTACCATATGGTTACAAACAATTGGCGTTATTTTCATCCTCTCCCTATTCTATGTGCCACACAGGTGGAAAGTGACACCTGCTAACTGTATCTAAAATGTTTGTACCACCTATTGTCTCAAATTACAGTTAGGCTGCAATGCTCCTCAGCTTAGCAAATAAATTTGAAAATTATGTTATACACAGATACTAGACTACCTGAATAGCATAACACAGCTGTAGGAAGGGAGAGAGAGTGAGAAAGAGAGAAAAGCAGAAAGAGAGAAAAATGCAATTACTGCCAAACAGTTGCTGTCAGATGCTCTTCTATCAAATAACAGTACAATAACTGCAGTTCTGTTTGTTCATTCAACAAGTGACTTGATTTGGTAGACTGTACTGTAGTTGTATAAATTATAAAAGATTCAGGTTTTGCTGAAGGAACTCTTGCCTGCTTCACACAATGCTGAAATGTGGGACATTTAAAGTCAAATAGATAACTACAGAGATCATCACTGCAGTGTTTTTCCTCATCCATAGAATTTGCCCAAAGTCAGATGTACAATTTTCCTGTTTGACTTGTAAATTTTGGCTAATGTCTGTGTCTGCCAAGTGATTAACTCCTCCCTACCTGACACTAGACTGACATTTGGCTTTTAAGGAGACCCTCAATCCAGACAATTCTTTTTGCTACAGAGACATGATTGTTCATCATTCTATTGATTGTTGCATCTGACATTACTGTCTTTATTACAGTCCTGAATAGTTTGCCAGAGAGCCACCAATTTTATGAGGAACAAACCAAAATTAAGAGGCAAAAATCTGGACATTCTGTGAAAATATCATCAGTTGAGAAGTATAGTTCCTGCCCATGAATCAAAAACTGGCTCCAGGTCTGAATACACTCCCTAACAATAAGGAAAACAGAATACTGGCCATTTTTACAAGAAAGTTTGTACTTCTGACATCCTAGTGTTCAGGGCAGTTAATTTGCTAGATACATATAATAAAAGTACATGAGGAGATAAATGGAGATTGTCAAGCAAAGTGAAGATGTGTTTTTTTATTAATCTCCTGGATGAAAATATAAAATTCAAAGCCAGTAAGCTGAACCAGACTACAGTAATGTAAACACTTTAACATGGATTTATGATGCAGTAATTACCTGCAGTAGGAAAACAGCCACTGGGACAGTCCTGAAACAGAATGTCTAGGTATGATTTAGCAAAAAGTCACCACAAACCAATAAAATCCAGGCACAAAAAGAAGAGACTTGGTGGTAAAAAAAAGACTCCTTTATTGCCAGTAAACACAATATATTAACGCTTCCAAAAGTGGATTAAAATGCGTTTTCGTTTCACAATACTAAGACTTCATCAGATACAAAAAAAGGTTCTCTCCACCTTTATTATATAATCATTCAGATAATCTAACAATCATTCAATAAAGCATTTTAAAGCAATATACCCTGTACAGAAACATTAAATTCACATGAATTAATGACCAAAAACCTAACAAGAATTCTTCTGTTCATGAAATAAATATAAAAATCATGAAACTACATTGTACTGAAAAAAAACTAAAAAACATAAATATATGTAGCCATGTGTATCTTTATCCATAAATAAAATGATGTTATGATGTTATCTACTGACAATAAACAATAGAGAAAAACATCTCAATGTATTAAAAATGTAATAAAATAGGATAATGTCCACAGTTAAAAAATAAAATAATAAATAACATTTACTTCCCAACATGAAAAATGTGTCATTACAATTTTGCAGCCCTTAACTTTAATAATGGTGCCATCCCACTCAATCCCTGAACCAATCACAGCCCCCCTGCATTTAGTTTATCTCCTCCCATAATTCTAGCTAATTACCAATTAACTAGCTGGCCCTCCTAACCCTACACACATAATTAGTCTCTCTTTGCTACTAAATGGGCAAAATAATGAACTCTATCATCCCACCTCTAGTTCTTCTCCTACTGATTCCTTATCTCTTATCATGGTATGAAAACCAAACCCTATTGGGTATTCACTTCCCAAATGATCACACCTGTAATAATCTAACTCCCCTTGAAACCAATCTCCTTCTAACTGCTGCCTAAACATAACATCATGCCCCAAAAGTATGTATCTTACCCAACGCATCCCAAAGTAACCACTAGAAAATCTAGTCTGAAGATACTTAGTAAACTATACTACGTCTCTTAGACCACCAAGATGGTGATATTCACCCCTAACCCAGCCATCCACAGTCTTAGACCCTGTCAAGATCCTCTAGATCCCTCCTCATCTTTCATCTTAACCTTAGAAGTATAAATAACAAGATACATAATCTACATGCTATGATAGCCACACACATCTCCCAGACATCAGTCTGTCTATCTGAAACATAAAACTCTCCACTAAGGACTAGAAATTCTTCCACCTGGTTATAATATACTTAGGGTTGATAGGAAAAAAAAAGGGTGGAATAGCAGTAATGTTTAGAAATACACTTAATATCATTATGAATCCAACACAACCCCCAAGGTCTCTAATATGGAACTAATTGCCCTAAAATATGCCTGAACAACCAAAAGAGTATCAATCTAATTGTAGTCTATATCCACCAGGGAAAAACTTAGAAACTGTGGAGCTCATGCTAAGCTGGCTTACCTCAAACTACCCCCAGGAACAATTGCACTAGAGAGACTTACTTTGACTGGTCCCCCAATACTACTCTGGAATCCCTGACCCCATTAACCATTAACCATTCTCCAAAAATAAAAAAAAAAAAACAAGAATAGGTAACTCTCAACATTCTTACAAATAAAGACACACCTAATTATACCACTGGGACCCTTCCCAATGATCTTAGCGACCACCTTACCACCTTCATCATAAAACACAAATTGACGTGTACAAACCTTCCCATATATAAATTAGTTAGAAATAAGAAGAAATTTGTTCTTGAACAATTCCTAGCAGAACTTAAATCCTGTAACTGGTCCATACTAAAAATACTCCCCATAGATGAGAGTGTTACATACTTTAATGACACCTTCCTAAATATACTGGACTCTCATGCACCCATCCGATCCATCAGAGCCAAAGTCCGGACTGCACCTTGGCTTACCAAAGACACCAAATCTAAAATTAAGCTCAGAGACCAGGCTTGGGTAAAATGGCGTACCACCAAGAACCCTAGATCGCATCAAATTCAAATTTCAGCAGCTCTAATAAAATAGATACTAACGGGATAAAAAATATTACTTGTCATCTCATCATCTCCAGGTCAACACCCTAAGTTCTGGGCAAGTTTTTAATAACCTTCTTAATATTCTGCTTTATTCCTACCTATCAACTACCCCTACCCTGAAGAAAGTAATAGCTAACTCATTTAACTCTCTTTTTCATTGAGACCGTTCAGGTTTTTCACCAGTCAGTTCTCCCACTCCACCTCCAGTTACCCTTCTTCACCCTTCTTAAATGCTGCTAGTCTTTCAGAAGCCACCTGCATATCCTGTTCACAAAGGAGGCTCCTCTAATAACATGCTACTATAGACCTAGCATAATATTATTAGCCCTATAGCAAAATCATGGAAAAGTAGGTAAGCTCAAGCTCCTAAAACTCAACATGGGTTTACGCCCCCCATCCTTAGCTTTTCACTGCCTCCCTTCCTTTGTGGATTTCAGTATATTAACAATCCAGGATATATAAGAATTTGCCTCTCTACTTTCTTTCTTGACTTGTCAAAAGCCTTTGACATGGTTGATCACCAACTATTATACACACCTTGAATCCTTTTCACCTTGATAGCAGCCCCTAAGATTTGGTGGTATCTTATCTTTCCGGTGAATAACAAAGCAGTGTAGAAGCAAACTATCTATCTACCTTGCTACCAAATACTCTCCGAGGTTCCTCAGGCTTCTTGTCTCTCTATTCTTTCTCTTCTCTTTATTCGCTCACTGACCTGCCAAGCCACATCCCAAAGCCATCTGCATTTCAATATGATGATCTGATCTGATGTTCTTTGTTCTCCATTTATATATATTCTAGTAGCCACCCAATACTGTTTGGTTGTGTTGAAAAATGGTCATAGACTGGAAACTCGATGACCTCTAATCTACCAAAACTAGGCTCCACCATCCCAATTTACCTCAGGAATCCCTGGTCACCGCCTCAGATCTTTCACATTGATCCCATCATTCAATCCATCAATGGCACCATCCCAATGAACCACAAACCAACGCAAACTACTATTAATTACTAGCTCAAATTCAAATCAAATTTACAGTACATATTAGTCAAACTATTAAGACAGTTAACAAGAAACTAGGCTCCATGTGCAAATTACTACTTTCTAACCCCTTATATGCAAAACTTACTATGTGAGAACTCACCTTCTTCATCACCTACCTTATTCATCCCAACAAAATGGCACCTCTCAACAATGAGCAACTGAAACTCACCTAAGTTCTTACCACTCATCACTGTCTCAACCTTTAGAAACTAGAAATGGTAGGTACCCTAGTCTCTCTTTAACCAACTTACGGAGCATTTAAAATAATTAAAGACGAAAAAAAAAAAGCCCTCTTTGAACCCTGACCCCTTACTCCAACTGCTGCCTCAACTGCCTCGATCTTATAATAGTGTCCTGGAAGAAACAAAAATCAAAGGAGGTGATGCTCCTCTATGCCAATTCTATTGGAGGGCTATGGAACTCCTGACCACCTAGAACTTTGCGGCAACTTACCAGCCATTTTAAAACCAGTCTCAAGTCATTTCTTAAAGGCACATTGTGCCCTTGTGACAATCACATTCTGTTTCAATTAAATCATACCACCCCTCTCCAGTATTTATCTATACAGACTTCCTCTCCTACTCTCTCTCTAGTTTTCCTTAGTTTCCTATTTCTTTTCTTTAGCTTTTGCCTTCCCTACCCTCTGCTTTGTGATTGGGCTTGTCCAGCGAAGATATAGCCTTCTCCCTTGATTAAAGAGAGCAAAACCTCTTTACTTCTAACCCTATCAGCTATCACAGGGATCTACTCAAATTTATAATTAATAAACTTGTATAATATTGTGTCTCTGCATCTGTTTTTTTTGTTTCACCAATCATTTCTATCTATTATTTTTTGTCTTTTTTGTTGTAGACTTTCTCCCAGGTCTCTGCTGAATGAAATATTATCATTAAGTCCAGGGTACCTACCTATTAGCCTCCAGCACTATCTGCCACTAGGCTTCTCTATATTCTAGTTTGTTTCCCATGCTCTTCCCCTGACATCCTTAGGAACCACGTCAATAACAAAGAATATAAAATTAGCTTTTTTACAAGTTAGTATATGCTTAAAGAGGACATTCCGTTCATTCTGATTTTCAACATTGTATAGGTGTTCATAGATCCTTCTTTTTAACTAACGCTCAGTCTTACCCACGTAAAAAGCCTCACAGTGGTCACATTGAACAATGTAAACTAGACCTTTAGAATTACAATTAGAATGCACATTATCTACTAATTGTTTATGTCTGGCCTTCACATTTACTTTTCCACTGTGACTAACATATATACACTGTGAACATGCCCCACACTTATAAGTACCCACTTTTTCTGATTGTTGACTCCTGGGGTAACAGTATATCCGAGCAGGTTTTTAATATTTTGTCCCTTTCTAAATATGACTTTGAGGGGCTTCCCCTTGATATTCTCAAGATCTGTAAATTCAGAGAATTGTTTCCACTTCCTTTCCATAATGCTTTTAATGATGTATGCATCTCCACTGAAGTTAGTGACAAAGGCCCTGTAAAATCCCTGATCGATGTTATCCTCACAAGTTTTTCCTACTAATAAAGGCATAGTCTTGCCTAGAATGGGAAAGTATCTTTCTTCCCTTCCATCCCTCACTTCATCTCTGACTGTGTGTATCACGTCCATTGGGTAACCCCTTTCAACAAAAATTTGTTCCAACTTAACACATTCCCGTTCAAAATCTTCATCTAAAGAGGCTATTCTACTTGCACAGATGAACTGACCTTTTATAATACCCCTTTTCTGATAATAGGGGTGAGCAATGGAAAAACAGATGTAAGAATTAGAGAAAGTCTCTTTCCTATGAATAGCAGACTTAAAACAACCCTGCCCTTTGTGTATGGAAACATCCATATGGGCATATGTAACCTTATAGGTAAAGTTCAAAAAATATATTCAATAAACTTGACAAGTTTGTCCAAACTATCCTTCCACAAGAGGCAGATGTCATCTAGGTATCTTTTGTACATCTTCCAACAAGTAGCATAATGGGAGTGAATAACAAATTTCTGTTCTCAGATAGACACAGCTGGCCCCCATAGCAACTCCCTTGTCCTGTCGAAAGAATTCTCCTTCAAAGAATAAAAAATTCTTCTTAACAACCAGATCAGCCAGCTCCAAACACACATAGACATCATTGTCAGAGAATCCAACATTCATTTTAAGCACTTCTTCCAACCACGTAATCCTACTTCGTGTGGGATAACAGAAAACAAATCTACCACATCTATAGTAACAAAAATCAACTGTTCAGAAAAATATTCAGGTTTCACATTAGATAGAAAATCCAAGAGTCCTTCAAGATGTTAGTTCACCCCATCCAATGTTTAATACATTGAGATGTTTTTCTGTATTGTTTATTCTTAGCAGACGGTGTCAAAGCATCATTTTATTCATGGATAAGGATATACATACCTACATATATTTATGTTTTTTATTTGTATTTGTTTTCATTACAATGTAAGGGTGGCCACGGTGGTGCAGCAGTTAGGGTTGTTGCCTCACAGCAAGAGGTTCTCTGGTTTGATTCTTGGCTGGGGTGCCTTCTGTGCGGAGTCTGCATGTCCTCCCCGTGGTCACGTGGGTTTCCTCCGGGTGCTCCAGTTTCCTCCCACATCCCAAAGACATGCTGTAGGTGGATTGGCCACTCTAAATTGGCCCTAGGTGTGAGTGCGCGTGTGTGTGTGTGCCTTCCGTGGAAAGTTGGGTGCTGGGCTGGCAACTCGACACCATAAAATTCTACTGCCAATCATGAGCAGACAGGTGATCCACTGTGGCAACCCCTAACCAGGAAAAGCCAAAAGAAGAAGAAGAAGAAGTTTTCATTACAATGTAGTTTCATGATTTTTACATTTATTTCATGAACAGAACAATTCTTGTTAGGTTTTTGGTTATTAATTCATGTGAATTTAATGTTTCTGTACAGTGTATATTGCTTTAAAATGCTTAATTGAATGATTGTTAGATTATTTGTGTGATTATAAAATAGGGGTGGAGAGGACCTTTTTTTGTATCTGATGAAATCTTAGTATTGTGAGACGAAAACACATTTTTAATCTACTTTTGGAAGCGGTAATATATTGTATGTACTAGCAATAAAGGAGCATTTTTTTTTTTACCACCAAGTCCCTTCTTTTTGTGCCTGGATTTTATTGGTTCATGGTGATTTTGCTGGGGCACATTCTCTGTTCTTTTTTGTGGTTGCATTTAGCAAAAAGTCCTATGGATGGATGGAAAAGTCTCCTCACGCTCAAACATTCCTTGGGGACTCAGTGTTGTGTTTGCCAAAGTGCATAACCAAGCACTTCTTGGCTTTAAGACTCATTTTTTTTTTTACTCTGACCATATTAATAATGAATCTAAGTTGCTTCAAAGTGCACCCTGACATATAATATTTGTTGCTATACCTCTGGCTTTAGTGCTGTCAATAAACTTAGTAAGCTAGACATTTTTTTTAAGAATTTTTGACAAATGTTATCACTTTGTCCATTGTATGGAATTAAATGTCATGTTTTCATAATACATCACATCTCATTCTGTTCATTACTAGTTGTAGTTATAACTGTTATTTCTGTCTCCCACAGCAAATGAAATGTCAAATTGACCATATTCAGCAAATTCATATTAAGGAAACATTAAACGCACTCAGCATACTTCATACCTTAGGGGAAAAGACACAATAAATAAAGAATGCATCAATTAGTTCTTCCATTATTATCTCATAATTTTCTTCTTGTACAGGGCTACAGGGGTCAATTACTTTATAATATTTGGACACTATAATTTTCAATGCCTGGAAACAGATTTTAAAGCATTTACTATTTTCTGCACTACAGCACTTGCATAGGTTCATAGGTGTTTATCATAGTTAAGATGATTTAGTCAGTAAGAAGCCTGGATATTATTGCCCCAAGTACTTCTCGACACTCATCTAAGAGCCCAGTCTCATCTTAGTGTCTCTATATATGTATAGTGGGATCTTGTTACATAATCAGGACAAACTCTGTAGCACAGATTTGTCATCTTTTCTGCTAGAGTTTTACTTTCATTTTAGCAGATGACGCCTTGACCCAGTATTTACTTGGAGTGAATGATACATTAAACAGACGTTTGAAGAACCCTGGATTAGCCATTACACTAAGCATGAGACAGAGATTAAACATGAGACAGATATTAACCATTAATATTCTGTGTGAAACATAACACAGGTACAGTTATTTTTGATTTTTCCTGCAATGCAAATCTCTAATATTACAAATCATTCCACCATAATCTCCACTGCAGACAGTCTCACTCACTTACAAACTACAACACAAAACTCATTCAAGTCTGTCAAAATATGGTTAACTAACAGCCAACTTGTACTTAATCCTAATAAAACAAAACTCATCTTGTTCCTCCCAAAATTAATAACACAGTTATTAAGGTTGAAACTCACACAAAGCTCCATTGTGCCATTTTTGATGACCAACTAAAATTTGGTCTGCACATCCAAAGTTGTATAAAAAAACACACCAAAAACTTGGCTTATTATATAGGAATAAAAATTCCTAACTAAAATATCTAGACTTTCTCTTGCCCGTAGCTACCTCCTCCCCAGTCTACTGTATGCATCTCCCATCTTAACTAACCTGCAAACATCACTTATAAACAAGCTTGGACTCACTCATAACAAAATTGCCAGGTTCGCTGCCAATCAACCCACTAACTCACATCACTGCCTCTCTCTCCTGGACTTGCACTGGCTGGAACTCCCCCAACAACTGCTGCTTATCCAATTGCTCTTTACTCACTCCATTCTTAATAAACCCACTTCCTGCCCCTCTCTCTTGCCTCCTCACTTGTTATACTCCCAAATACACTCTTAAAAGCTCAGAACAACTTCTTCTGGAAGTCTATAAGCCCAGTAAAACTATTGGCCAACTTCCGTACAGCTAGGATTTCCAACTTTTCACAATTAAAATCCAGGACGCCTCTTTTCCTGCCCCTTGCCCCCGTGACTCATCCACTCCTCTCCCTCCCCTCCCTTCTTCCCTTCCCTTCCCCTCGTCTCCTCTTCTCTTTCCCTTCCAGGCTCTCCCTGGTGGTCCGGGAGCACTGAACCCCTGCAAACATTTTTTTAAACAACAGATGCGCGTAGGTGAGTTTTAGTGCATTTGGAGCCCCAAAAAAAAAAAAACAACACTTGAATGCAAGAATTTTTAGCTCAAAGTTTAACTGTTATTTTCAAGTAGCCAGTCCACACAGACAGTTAGGCTAACTGCTAAATTGCTAATAGTCAATTGATGTTGGAAAACAGCAAAAAAACAATAAAGCAATAACATTGAGGTGTAAGCAAAAGATATAGTCAGTACAATACAAATGTTATTCAATGTCAGTTGAACGAACTTATTACTCTGATTGAAGATGAACGTCTACCTCACGTGAATCCAGAGCAGGCTGACCCTGAGCTGTTAAAGTACTCATGGAAGAAGCAGACTGCTCAGGCTGAGCAATCCTTTTCCATTTGTACTTTTCACCGCCAGCTGCTGATGAAATCAGTTTGTCATCTTTCAAAACAAACTGATAGAAATTAATGCAGCTCATGTTGTAGTTAAGGAAAACTTGCAGTTCTGCTTTGATTAGTGCTAGAGTGGCCCTGTTTCATTCTGCACGCCTCTCAGGGAAACCATTGCTGCCTGGTAATGACAATGTGGCTGATACAATCTTAAACATGTTCGTTGGAAAAGCTGCACTATCACGGGCACCTGCAAAAAATTCCTGCCATTTATTGCATGCAGTAGCAGTTAAATTAGCAACAATATTGGATAAAGTATGCCTTGTTGCACAAAACTCATCATAAAGCACGTCTAAATTGATGTCCTTTGTTGTCAAGCCCATGACAGTGCTTGCATTTCAAAAGGACTTGAATGCTACTTATTTAAAGATATTTGATGCATCACACACGCAATGCTGCCATCTGAGAAATTAAATAATCTGTTCAGGTATGCTAAAGACCTTTCTAGAGCTGCCAAAAAATGTTGCTGCAGACGCAGTGTATGAGGTACCATGTCCTCATTCTCAAGTATAGTTTGTGCTTTGTGTCCAAAAAATGTATCAGTTATGCATGACTCAATTTTAGTTTTCAGTTGCTGCATTACAGGCAAGAGCTCAAGCAATGTAAAATCTTCCCTCTCCACTTTCTGGACCGACACCTCAAACACATTGCAAATGTTCCGGACAAAACGTAAGTATGCTTTTTTAATGTTTGTCTCTACTGCTTCACAGTCATGCATATTATTTTCTATTCCCAGATGCATAAAAACTCTCTTTGGGCAGTCTTCACCAAGAGATGCAAAGTTGGACACAATGGCAGGCCATGAATCCAGTAATCTGTTAATAGCTGGACCCAGAGACAACCATCTCATTGGTTCATGCCTCAACAACTCATGATATTCTAAGTATACAAAGATAAAAAAATATTTGCAACTGGGCTCTACTATTAGCAGATACACTGAAATGACTGTAAATGCTGGTAATCATTGTTTCTACATCACAATCAAGTTCATCACTTAGTTTTTTCAAGGCATTGTGTATCACACGAGCATTGCAGTTTGTCTTCAGAATATTACTATTTCTTTTCAACAGCTCAGTAAACACAGACTGCTTTGCACCATAGTTCACACTTGCATTATCAGCTGAATAAGAAGACATGCATGCAATATCAAGGCCATTATCTGAAAGAACTTTTTAACTAGCATGTCTATGATAGAGGTAGAATGCTCCTCATTAAGCTCAACAAAGTGTAAAAGCTTTTTACTTAAAAAAGTTTCAACAGTAAAATATTGAATGCAGATAGAATGCATCTTGAGATTAGATGCATCAGTTGACACAGAATATTGAATAGAATTGTCACTAGTAATGTCTTTCATAATGGATTCTCCTGGCTTTGGGCCAAGGACATCAGTCACCAGTGCTTATGCTTTCGTGTGTCCACATGCTGCCTTTTTAGCAGTAGCTGAGTCTTGATATAACAAGTGGTCCAGTTTAGTGCCACAGTCAGCAGCGTTGTAGGAGATGTGGTGATGTACAGTGTGGTAAACATGCACGAGTTCTGCAACCTTTGCCTGTTTGTCATTTCCTGTTACTGTCATTGACTTCTTGAAAAAAATGTCAGTGGCAGCAGTGTTTGCAGCAATCTGAGCTTTCTGATGACTTTTCGAATGGCTACGATTTACTGTCACCTTTGCCACCATAAGCAACCAAAACCTCCTTCTTACACAATGTGCATTGAGCTGTGAAGACATTGCCGTGAACTTTTTCACACCAGGAAAATTCTGTCTGCCATTCTTGACGATACCGTGACAATCTCTTTGCTTTATTTTTAGTGTTTGGCAAATCATTACATTCTCCGTCAGTTTCTGTGCTACGCACGCTACCTTCAGTTGCATAATAACTTGTATCCATTTCCAGTGAACCCCCAAGTAGATCAGCTAACAATATCAGATTGTGTGACTGCTATGCAAAAACATTGCTTCACACTACAACATCAGTGTTTAGTAAGGGTGAAGCAAACATTCGACAAAGGGGAAGTTGGGAAAGTCCCACACTTCACGCAAACTCTTCGGTAAGACCCTATAGCTTCAGGCTCTTACTCGTGCGGTTCTACTTTCTAGCCAATGAGCTTTCCAAGGGCTGTTTTTCTCCAACTACTCTCAGCTTATTTGTGGCATCAATGGAATGCCTGCTCAGCCAGACACAACATGACAGTGTCACCCTGTTATAATGTGTATAACACAAGCTCGCATTTGTGTGCCTGAGAGAACATTCAGGTTTTTACAAAGCAGTCTGGTCCAGATCTTATTTTCAGCGCACAATTAACTCAGCTTCTGCTATCCCCATTGCAAATCCTGATTTCCTATATGCATTGATAATGCGCCCTTTTAGAGTACATCTGGACTAACGGTACATTTTTCAATCAGCCTCGTTACAACAGTTCACACACAGTCACCTGATGACCCAATATATTCTAATAAAACATCTAATTTTGAAAGATAATGATGTAATACACACACACACACACACACAAGCATAATACTGTGGACACGTTTTGAAAAAAACAAACAAAAAAAAACAGTAAAACTGTGCACTAAACCGAATCACCTAGTAGATTTCCCTGATTTGGAGGCAAAGAATAAAGTTCACTCAAGGTAGCTCTGTACCCCTCGCTATAGCGATTATGAAGGCAATTTTTTCTAACTTAAAAATCTGTGATGCAGACAGTTGGTTAGCAGTAAGAACTTAGCCTTGACAACTTAAAGTGCTATACATGTTTGAATACAAATTGTAGTCATATGAAAACAAGTAACTTTAGTACAGAAGGTGCAGGTGCAGTCAAAATATAAATCATTGTTAACCAAGTTTGTATATTTAATAAATAACCAAACGTGTAAATAAATGCATAATAATGAAATAATCGCTTGCTGACTGTTTCAGTGCTGTCAGAATGACCATTCCTGCAAGTGAACTTGCAGATGTTTCTTCTAGGCTGAGCATTTTCTGTCTGCAAAAATAATAAACAATAAATTGAAAAAAAAGAAACTATGTAAAAGTAATGGAGTCAAATGCAAATCAAGTTTCCTGTGATACACTGTACAATGAATTGCTAGTGCGAGAAGTTTATTTTTTTCCACACCCACACTGTTCAAGTTAAAAATAAAGACTAGTGTTTTCTGCTGTGCACATATGTTTAGCAGCCTGGGTGAGGACCTGAGGTTAATGTCTGGCACACTTCCGTCTTTAGGACATGCAGTACAAACAGAAGAAAACAAATGAACTAGTTTTGACACCAGCACGTTAAAGGAGACACTTGCTTAATATGCTGTGTCTTCAACCCACAAATCCCCTACCCAGCTACCCTTGACCTACTTCTCCAGAAAGCTATGTGAACCTTATATGCTTTATGTCACATGCACATATATGTATGACTGTATAGGCAGAGCAATGCGTTTATACATTACTACCTTACCTTTCTGCAAACTGAGTGCTCAGTTTCTGTGGTGGACTTCCCATGACTGAGAGTTACAACCAGGAAAAGTTACTTTGCACAGGAGCCCCAAGCATCATCACACCGCAGAAATATTCTGCTAAATAAACAGGTTCCGGATCCAGACGGTCACAGTGCAGATGCGCTACTACATCTCAGATTATTATGGCTGGACTGGCTGCCTTTAGTCTTTTGTTGATTTTACATTTTTCTCAAGTAAACAGCATTATAAGTGGATAATATAATGTGTCAATTATTGCACTGTTATTCATTCCATTGGAACAAGTTAGCAATGCTGCTGACAGGTTGTTGTGCTGGTGAGTAAGAACACCGGCCAGCAGGCTGGGTTCCTTCATGACAGGCTCAATTATAATTTTGTAAAGGTACAGAGTGCATACGTGATGAAGAGGCCTGTAGGGCTGTCAGCAAATTGCTGTGGGCATTGAGATCTAAGGATCTGGGTGAGATGGTGTGGGCAGGCACGCACAGTTCTGATATTGATACCACTTGACTTACCACACATTACTTAAATAGTGATTATGAGAAAATTTAGTAAGTTATAGTAACGTGTGCTAAGCTGTGCCAAAAACAGGACATATGGCGTCCTGGGAAGGTCCTTCCCAGGACACAGGACACAGATGACCAAATCCAGAACATCCTTGGAAAAACATGACGGTTGGCAATCCTACGGACAGCTACTCAATTGCCCATGCCTGGAACAAACTTCCACTTAGCATCAGAACCTTAACTAATAGTGACATTTTCAAAAAAACAGTAAAAGAAAATCTGTTTAATTCCTTGATTTTGCCCCTGCTAGAGCACCACATAACGCACCTGTCCTCCCTTACTACTCCATTTTACACTAGTATATAACTAACTTCTCTAAACTCCCCCCCTCTGTACCTAACCTCTTTCACCTGTATGTTATCTTTCTAGCTCTGCCCCTCTCATGACTCTCCCTTATGTCCTACTGTCCTATTATTTCCTCACCTTCCCTCTCTTAACCTTAATGGTCAGTCTCTCTATATTGCTGGAATTCACATATGTTTCTGCTTTTTACCCCTAACTAATTATATATTTATCTAATGTACAGCTTAATTTTTATCTCACGTATATTCTAAATGTGTTTATTGTTCTTGTGGTTTATTATAGACTGCATAATGTTTGTAAAAACAATATTTTACTGTATGTCAACATGTCTGTTATGGAGCTTTTCTTCCCATGCCTCCACTGAAAATAGGCTTTAGCCCAGTCAGACTAACCCATTCAACAAATGTCAAAATAAAATAAAATAAAGTACCTTTGAAGTTTCTTGGTCTCTACCAGGTGCTTCACAATGTTAAAACAGACATGTACATTGTACTGTAATACTGGTCTTACAATACAGTTACCCGCGGTGGTGGTGCTGCGGTAGGGTTGTCGCCTCATAGTAAGATGCTATCTGGTTCGATTCTCAGCTAAAGCGTCTTCTGCGTGGAGACATGCGTGAATGGGCGTACCTTCGTTGAAGGTTGTGCATCAGGCCTGGCAAGCCGGTATGTAAAAATCAACTGCCAATCATTAGCGGACTGGAGTTCTGCTGTTGTGGCCCGTAACCGGGAAAAGCCGAAAGGTACACACACACTGGTCTTACAATACAGTTGAACATGGAAAGCATCATTCTGCCTACATTCTTTGTTTATTGGAGTATATGTTATGTATTTATGTACTGAGATATGTATTTGTTTATTTAACAACTAGGTAAGTAGACTGGTCCCATGAACCCTTTGTAGTCATACCTGAGGCACAAGACTTATAAATAGACTAATATAATGCACAATTATGCTCAGAAAAACATAACAGACTACTAATACAATACTGACAATTGATCAGTATGGGAAATTTAATCTAATACCTTTCAGGAACAAGGCACAGACCATATGGTCAACAGTGCAGCTGACATAAAGCTCCACAATACTTGCCAACAACACAAACAAGCCTCCCTGTAACCCCCCCACCCCCCTGCTAATTACTTATGCCAACTCCAAGAATGCAATATACTGGAGAAAAGGGCAAATTCCACAGTCCACACTGTACTGTGATCTCAATCAGAATGATTTGACAAACTAAATTTTTGACAATGTGGGTTTCGACAATTTTTTAATTTGAAAAAGTGACATAGACCCAGTATTCTTCCATAAGGTACAGCACAAAGAAAAAATATGTCTCTTAATTAATAACACAGGAAATAGAAGCATAAGAAAACATTCAGTGTATCATAGCATATTCTGCTACACAGGCAGAGATGCTGACTCTCCACAATTAAATATTATGGCAACCAATTCTACTTCCTCTCCTGAGCACTTTGTCAAAGTAACTGTTAGGGCTCCACTACAGGAAAAGCCAGAGGTTTTATTTATCAGTTGTACTCATCTACAATTTATTAATAAGGATGTAATTGTGTGTGTGTGTGTGTGTGTGTGTGTGTGTGTGTGTGTGTGTGTGTGTGTGTGTGTGCACGTGCGTGGGTGTGTGTGCATGTGTGCGTGTAGGTGCACGCGTGTGTGTGTGCTTGTGTGCGTGTGTGTGTGTGTATGTGTATGTGCACGTGCGTGCATGTGTGTGCGTGTAGGTGCACTCGTGTGTGTGTGTGCTTGTGTGTGTGCGTGTGTGTGTGTGCACGCACGTGTGTGTGTGTGTGTGTGTGTGTGTGTGTGTCTAAGAAAGCTGTAAATATAGTCTTTTTGTTGGTCAAAGGACTTGCAATCATGTTTAATGTGTGTAAGTGCTTGTATAAATTTGATGCATTCTTATACAGCTCTTGGCTCATTCTCACAATGCCCAGCAGCTCAGCAATGCTTGGCATCCTTGTCTGTCCCTCTGAAGTGATTTCCTTGTGTGTGTGTGTGTGTGTGTGTGTGTGTGTGTGTGTGTGTGTGTGTGTGTGTATACGTGTGCACACATGTGTTCGTGTGTGTGTGTGTGTGTGTGTGTGTGTGTGTGTGTGTGTGTGTGTGTCTAAGAAAGCTATAAGTGCTGTTGTTTTATTGGCCAGAGGCCATATAAGCCAGTTTCCTGTGTTTTAAGTGCCTGTATAAATTTAGCACATTTGCACAGTTCTTGACTCATTTCCACAGAGCTGAGCAATGCATGGCATCCTTGTCTGTGCATTTGAAATGATTTCCTTGCATCAGGATCCACCCAGGCAAGAACTAAGAACTTGTATTTAAAAAGCTATTTAAGTGACTGACTGCTTATTTATTGATTTATTTGTGCATTTATTTACATTTAAGGCTGAAATTACTGCATTTGCTCAGACTGTCTTACCATTGTCTGATTGACTTGAAGTTGCCTTGTCTATCTAGTTTGTTAAAGTTGTTTTGTGGTAGCATGCGCTCTCAAACAATCTTTTTTGTGTTTTTACATTAAGAGGACTGGGATATTTCATCTAGTGGCAGCTGGTGGTGGCCTGGTCTATCTCAGCACAGAAACACATAAGAAATTTGTAAATGTAGTCATTTTTATAGGCTAGAGAGACTAAAGGCCAGTTTCCTGTGCTTTAAGTGCCTGTATAAATTCGGCCTGTTTGCATGCCGCTGCTCATCTTGTAGCAGCAGTTAGTATGCCCTGTATAGATGCAGACACATAGAAACCGAATTATCACTGTAAAACTTCCTCTGAAACTGTACCAGTGAGTCAGTGAGTGTTGAGCAAATACTTTGTGAGTTTGTAACACCAAGCAGCTAGTTTGTGTGTTGAAGAACACTGCCCCTTGAATTCAATACTATATAGCCTAGTCTAGCCTCTTACCCCCCAAAGCATCCTTAGTCAGCCCACTATTAACCCCTCATGTACCACACCCTTGTAGCTCACCCAGTAAAGGATCTGAAATTATGGGTATGCATTTATCCCATTTTTGTCCACTCAGCTTGATGCATGTGGGTATCCTGAAACAATGTAACAGTCGTCTGTTGTTCACTAGCAAACATTTAATCCTCACTGAAACAAACACCGTTGTGAGAGATGTATCCTGAAACAATGTAACAGTCGTCTGTTGTTCACTAGCAAACATTTAATCCTCAAAGAAACAACACCGTTGTGAGAGATGTATATACTCATGTTTCCTGAGCAAAACTCTTTCATACAAGCTCTCAAAATAACAAACTGGTTGTCAGAAACACACATGCTGCACATAACACACCCAGTATGTACCCCATACATGGACTTACTTATGGTGATGCACTTAAATACAATCTTCCCAAACTTAAATACCTCCCAGACATTCCACTTGCAAAAATTATCTTCAGCAAACTCGAAATCAGACAACAGTAACATCCCCTGACACTGCACATAAGGCCACACAGCTCAACTACTAAGCTCATAAGACAACCAATACACTACCCAGGAGTCTAGGCACAGGCGACTCCATTGTGTGACATACCGATACCACAATCACCAGGCTGAACAAGGAGAAAATCATGGTCAGGTGCCTATAAGGTGCCAAGATCCAACAAATTACACATGGACTCAGGTCATTGCCCCACAACTACCAGTATGATTCAGTCATAATCCATATAAGTGTAAATGACCTGAGACGTACCTCCCTGGATTATATGAAGAGAGACATTATAGAGCTCTCAAACTGTATGTCAAAGGCTGGTATGTGCCTAGCACTGAGCAGGATTCTACCTTCACTAAGGATGATGCCACAATATGAACAGAAGATGACTGACTTTAATAACTGGCTTAGTTTCTGGTGTCATTCTAGGGAGATACAATATCCGTCAGCATGGGAGGACATGGTGGTGTCATTCTAGGGAGATACAATATCTGTCAGCATGGGAGGACATGGTGGTGTCATTCTAGGGAGATACAATATCCGTCAGCATGGGAGGACATGGTGGTGTCATTCTAGGGAGATACAATATCCGTCAGCATGGGAGGACATGGTGGTGTCATTCTAGGGAGATACAATATCCGTCAGCATGGGAGGACATGGTGGTGTCATTCTAGGGAGATACAATATCCGTCAGCGTGGGAGGACATGGTGGTGTCATTCTAGGGAGATACAATATCCGTCAGCATGGGAGGACATGGTGGTGTCATTCTAGGGAGATACAATATCTGTCAGCATGGGAGGACATGGTGGTGTCATTCTAGGGAGATACAATATCCGTCAGCGTGGGAGGACATGGTGGTGTCATTCTAGGGAGATACAATATCCGTCAGCGTGGGAGGACATGGTGGTGTCATTCTAGGGAGATACAATATCCGTCAGCGTGGGAGGACATGGTGGTGTCATTCTAGGGAGATACAATATCTGTCAGCGTGGGAGGACATGGTGGTGTCATTCTAGGGAGATACAATATCCGTCAGCATGGGAGGACATGGTGGTGTCATTCTAGGGAGATACAATATCTGTCAGCGTGGGTGGACATGGTGGTGTCATTCTAGGGAGATACAATATCCGTCAGCATGGGAGGACATGGTGGTGTCATTCTAGGGAGATACAATATCCGTCAGCGTGGGAGGACATGGTGGTGTCATTCTAGGGAGATACAATATCCGTCAGCGTGGGAGGACATGGTTAACAAATGATGTTGCTTTGCCAAGAGTAGTCTGCACCTGTCCCCTCTAGGATTTCAGATATTGGTTAAAACATTGTCCTTCCCCATAGAGCCTTTTTTACGCAATGCCAAACTGACAAATCTTCCAGCATAGCAAAATCTACCCAAGGAAAGCTAAAGGTGTTACTGCTCAATGCCACGAGTCTAAACAAGAAGCTTCACTCCCTCCGGGCTCTCTGTACCTTTGAGACTGCAGACATAACATGTCCTATGCAGACTCCTCATCTATGTGAAGCAGAGTTCCTCCCTAACTTATCTCAAATGTATCGTGGACAATCGGATGGTGAACAGCCAATTCATCCCAAGTTTGACACTTATGTCTGTAATGGACACTGGCAGTCTGTAAATGGTTCATCTCCCAGGCTCCTGCTTGTAAGTGTTTCATCTTCCAAGCCCCTGCCTACACTTATCAGGGATATCAGAACTTGTCAGAGATTTGCAATGCATGGCTTGGCTTAAAAGGCCCTTGTGGTCATTAGCCTAGTACATACCTATGAACCTATGAACATTTGTACAGTTATCAAGATATGGTTTAAAGCTGCAGAGAATACCCTGGCAGTGCAAGGCTTTAGTGTCTTCCATACATTTAGAAGAGCAACTGCACAGGTAGAGACTAAAAGCGAGGTGTCTTGATCTACATCAGTAACAAATGTACCTTTAGGTTGGTTAAAAGGGATGACATGCTGGAGATCCTCCACATTTAGGTTATGTGGACAAAGCCCCATACCATATTCCAGCAAGCTACAGGTCACTCTCTATGTCCCATGAAACCCATAGCTTATACTTAGACCTATTGGAGTAATTCATCATTCAACTAAATACCATACTCATGGGGGACTTTAATTATCACTGTATAAACTGGGAATCTTACATGACCCCACATTTGAAGGTGTAGAGATTTCTAGACTTTGTAAACACAAAAACCCTGGACCAGATAGTACATACGCTTACCGGAGGTACAAACTCTTTCGACCTGGTACTCATAAACATGGGAGAATGCTAACCCCCCCACCAGTGTCATGTTCTCTCTGGTAAGTGTAGAACACAAAGCAGTCTCCTTCAAAATAAAAATCAATTCTGTAAACCCTGTTACAGTTAGGAACTACTCCAAGGCAAGCTTGCTTTTGTTAAGCGATAACCTCTCAACATTTCAAGCCTTTCCAAACCCTGACAACACAGCAGCTGTTTTGGAATTATTCACAGAAGCTTTCTACAACCATGTCAATAACTCCAAGTGCCTACTAGAAATAAACCCAAAATTAGCTTAAAAACAAAACACCCTGGTGGAACCCAAAATTAAACAGGTTGTACAACAACAAAAGAAAAAAGGTCATAGCTAAAATTAGGACAACTAAGAGGACTGATTAAGTCCAACAAAGCAAATTTTGAGGTAAAGATAGCTTCCTAGGCCAAGGGCAACCATAAGGCCTTCTTCAGCATGTCTGAAACCTTGAAGGCAGCACACAACATTGTGCCAAACTGCTGGTAAATGGAATGGAGCCATGTTCACAGGACCAGGAGATACAGAGAATCTTCTGGCTGACAATTTATCTCCAACTTTACCTGCTTCTCACTCCCCAGCCAATCTGTCAGGAAATACTGTCTAACATAACCCCTCGAACTATCAGTAGGGAGGAGGTCTTAAAGGCACTAAGGCCAAGAATACAGCTTCGATGAGCCCCAGTAATAAACCAGGATGCCTCCTAAATAGCCTGAAATATGACCTAGCAGGGCCACTGGAATCACTATTCAACCAAAGCCTTCACCTAGGCTTCACGCCACACAAATAGAGGACTGTAACAGTCTTCTATCTACACAAGGGCAAGCCATCAACAGATCCCAGAAACTACAGACTTATTAGTCTGACTAGTTTCATATTCAACGCCATGGAAAGAATTATCATGGAAATGATTAACAATGACATAGGAAATCTTCAGACATTGGACCCAACCCATTCTGGCTTCATCAGAGGCAGGTCATGCATACTGAACCTGGTGGACCTCTTTGAGAAGGTCACCAAGGCAGTGGATGAAGGCAAAATACTACCTACCTTGATCTAGTTAAGTCATTTGATACAATACCCTACTTAGGCATTGTAAACAAAGTCATGGAATTAGCATAAACCCGTATTTAACTTGCTGGATAGCAATCTGGCTGACAGATAGGACCCAGGAGGTTAGGACTAGAGAGACCACCTCCACAATGAGGCTTCTCACCAGTGGAATCCCCAGGGCTGTGTGCTGGGTCCACTCCTTTTCAGTAT
Organism: Protopterus annectens; assembly: GCF_019279795.1. Taxonomy (NCBI): domain Eukaryota; kingdom Metazoa; phylum Chordata; order Ceratodontiformes; family Protopteridae; genus Protopterus; species Protopterus annectens. The sequence goes on along the minus strand of NC_056731.1, from coordinate 1,922,794,518 downwards.
CTGTTTCTTGGAAGTCAAGGCCAATGTCAAGTGCCTTTGTCTTGCCAAGTTTGTAGATGATTGCAAGCTGGGATCAATCATAGACCCCCCACCACCAAGATACTAACATTTTACAGAAAGGGCTGACAGAGCCAAATGACTGGTGTTAAAGTCATGGCTTAAAACTCACTGCCAAGAATTGCATAATAGAACCTTCTGAGAAGTCATCAACTTTGACAAACTACCTCATCAATAAAACAACCCTAAAAGTGAACACAGTCATCAGAGATTTAGGGACTCATGTAGATAGTAGTCTGGCTTTGGACAAACATGTGTCTAAGGTAGTAAGAAAATCATTCTATGCCACTTAACGTATAAGTAAGGGCATAGTATCTAGTTCCAGATAACTTATCATGCCACTATACACAGTTGTCATTAGAGCCATCACTGAGTATAACACTCTCTTTGGTATGTACCTGACCAGGCACATGCAACAGATTGAATGTCCACAGAGGTTCCTCACAAAAAGAATATAGGGTGTAGACACAATGCCTTATGCAGATCTCCTCAAAGCCCTATCCCTATACTTTGTTTCCTACAGACTGCTGAGGAGTGATTTATGCCTGGCATATGTTGGCGAGACAGCTATGTTTCTTAGAAAAAAATCCATTTCCTAAAACAGGCTTCTCATCCATATGTCGCAGAGTCCTTTCCTAACTCTGTTCAAGGGTAGTCTGGATTACTGGATGGAAAACCAGAAATTCACCCTTGGTCTGACAGTTATGTCTTGGATGGATAGAGGCAGAAGTTAAATCATGCCCTAAGTAACATACACCCCCTTAAAACCACCTCTAAGGCAAAATAGCCCAAGTGATACATTTGGGTTCAGAGGCCAGGCTTATAAAGGCCCAGTGGTCATGTGTGTGTGTGTGTGTGTGTGTGTGTGTGTGTGTGTGTGTGTGTGTGTGTGTGTGTGTGTGTGTGTGCGTGTGTGTGTGTGTGTGTGAGTGAGTGTTTCTTGGTCTGGGTGGTATGTGGTCAGTGCGTAAACCCTGGGTGTCTTCAACAGTTAAAGATATATGGATTTGAAAAGCAGTCTGAATGCATTGTTTAAATGATTGATGTTTTCTAATAAAAGATTATAATAAAACTAATAATCTGCTTTTCATTTTTTTTAATTTCTCCAAATCTTTTGGGTTTCTAATACCATGACAGAAATGGACTCCGTTCCTAAGTCAAAGTATAATTAATTCATTAAATTAGTATTGTTTCAGTCTTTGATGGTAGCCAGAAGTGCTCTTTGCAGCACCCGCAATGTGCCCAGTAATGACTCCTTCTGCAATTCATGTATTGATAACATATCTAAATATGATGTTTTAGAAAATGCATTGCTCCTACTACCACTGGAACTGTCTGGGTATCTTTCTTCCACATTGCTCTTGTTTCTGCCTGAATATCCTGATATTTTATGACTTTGCATCTCTCTGTATGCAAGACACTGTAGTCACTGGGTGTAGTGATTTCAATGATCAATGTTATTTTTGTCTTCTTTTCATGGACCACTGTATATGGTTTTCTCACATCTATCTTTTGAACTGTTGGTAATGGATAACCCCATGTGATGTAGACTTCATCATTTTCTATAATGCGAATGAGAATCGAACTGGACAGCATCTTACTGTGAGGCGACAACGCTACCGCAGCACCACCACCGACATTTTCAAAAAACAGTAAAAGAAAATCTATTTAATTCCTTGATTTTTGCCCCTGCTAGAGCCCCACATAACTCATCTGTCCTCCCTTACTACTCCATCTTACACTAGTATATAACTAACTTCTCTTACCTCCCCCCCCGTACCTAATCTCTTTCACCTGTATATTATCTTTCTAGCTTTGCCCCTTTCATGACTCTCCCTTTTGTCCTACTATCCTATTATTTCCTCACTTTCCCTCTCTTAACCTTAATGGTCAGTCTCTCTATATTTCTGGAATTCACATATGTTTCTGCTTTCTACCCCTAACTAATTATATATTTATCTAATGTACAGCTTAATTTTTATCTCACGTATATTCTAAATGTTTATTACCGCGGTGGTATATTTCTGGAATTCACATATGTTTCTGCTTTTTACCCCTAACTAATTATATATTTATATTAATGTACAGCTTAATGTTTATCTCACGTATATTCTAAATGTTTATTACTGCGGTGGTGGTGCTGCGGTAGCGTTGTCGCCTCACAGTAAGACGCTGTCCGGTTCGATTCTCAGTTAGAGCGTTTTCTGTGTGGAGACATGCGTGAATGGGTGTACCTTCGTTGAAGGTTGTGTGTCAGGGCTGGTAACTTGGCACGTAAAAATCAACTACCAATCATTAGCGGACTGGAGTTCTGCTGTGGCGACCCCTAACCGGGAAAAGCCGAAAGACACAACACAACACAACAACATATTCTAAATGTTTATTGTTCTTGTGGTTTATTATAGACTGCATAATGTTTGTAAAAACAATATTTTACTGTATGTCAATGTCTGTTATGGAGCTTTTCTCCCAGGGCCTCCGCTGAAGATATGCTTTAGCCCAGTCAGACTAACCCATTCAACAAATGTCAGAATAAAATAAAGTACCTTTGAAGTTCCTTGGTCTCTACCAGGTGCTTCACAATGTTAAAACAGACATGTACATTGTACTGTAATACTGGTCTTAAAATACAATTGAACATGGAAAGCATAATTTTGCCTACATGGTGTGTTTACTGGAGCATACGTTATGTATTTATGTACTGAGATATGTATTTGTTTATTTAACAACTGGGTAAGTAGACTGGTCCCATGAACCCTTTGTAGTCATACCTGAGGCACAAGGCTTATAAATACACTAATATAATGCACAATTGTGCGCAGAAAAACATAACAGAGTACTAATACAATTCTGATAATCGATCGGTATGGGAAATTTAATCTAATACCTTTCAGCAACAAGGCACAGACCATATGGTCAACAGTGCAGCTGACATAAAGCTCCACAATACCTGCCAACAACACAAACAAGCCTCCCTGTACCGCCCACCCCCCTGCTAATTACTTATCCCAACTCCAAGAATGCAATATACTGGAGAAAAGGGCAAATTCCACAGTCCACACTGTACTGTGATCTCAATCAGAATGATTTGACAAACTAAATTGTTGACCATATGGGTTTCAACAATTTTTTCATTTGATAAAGTGACATATACCCAGTATTCTTCCACAAGGTACAGCACAAAGAAAAAAATATGTCGCTTAATTAGTAACACTTAGGAAATAGAAGCATAATAAAACATTCAGTGTATCATAGCATATTCTGCTGCACAGGCAGATGCTGACTCTCCACAATTAAATATTATGGCAACCAATTCTACTTCCTCTCCTGGGCTCTTTGTCAAAGTAACTGTTAGGGCTCCACTACAGGAAAAGCCAGTGGTTTTTTGTAAATCACTTGATGTGCCTGGAGCATCCTTCTTGTTTTCCTGTCTAATGCATCCATTATCTTTTGGGGCTAGTCAGTCACTACAAAACTGTAAGTTAGGACAGGAAGAACAAATTGGTTTATAGCTTGGATTTTGTTCTTAGATGTCACCGCTGTTTTCAGGCTTAATTTAAGTCTTCTAAAATATTCCTTACTAAGTTTTATTTACATTTGTTTATGTTTTATTATTGCTCTTTCATCAATTTGAAATATTTATATACTCTCTGTTGCTCAAGTTCTTATCACATTCCTGTCCCAAAACTGATGTTTTCTTTGTGCTGCAGCTTTCCTGCTTTAAAAGGTTGCTTTTGCACATTTATCACGACTAAATGACATTCTTATTATCACCTGAAAAAGTTTTGTCTACTTTCATTTGTGTTTTCAGTTCCTCATCTGATGAGCTATACAGTTTTAAATCATCAACAAAGAAAAGACGAGAAGTCTTCATACTTTGTTGCTTTCTGGGAGCCAAATTATAGCCATGACCTAATCTGTTAAGCAGACAGCTTAACGGGTTAAGGGAAATGCAAAAGAGCAACTGTGACAGAGAGTCACCCTGGAATATCCCCTTTGAATTTTTATCCCTGGAATAATAATTTGTACTTTATCATAGCTTAACTGCAAAGTGGTTTGCCACTGTTTCATGGTCACTGTGATGTAATTTATCAGTGTAGGGGGTATCTTATACATTTTTAAGCATTCTTTTATCCATGAATGCGGGATACTGTCAAATGCTTTTTTATAGTCAATCCATGTCATAATTAGATTCTTCCCCTTTTTGCAGTTCTCCACTATGACTTTATTTAACAACAAATGATCATTCATTCGATATGAACTTCTTTTATTGCCCTTTTGTTCTATTGCCATAATTTGGTTTTCTTCTAAATGACTGTAAACTCTTATCGACATCAATTCCAGTGTATAGTTTATATGACGTTGGAAGGTAAGTTATTGGTCTATAATTTTTAAGGTAGCTTGCAGGTTCACTCTTAAGTAGGAGCATTGTTTTTCCTATTTCCAGGTTGGTGTTGGTTTAGGGTGCCGACATAAATAGTTCTTACTCATGGCTAAATCTTCATGCAAAGATGTTAATAGTTTTAACCAGAAGTTAGGTACTGCATCTGGGTCTGGGGTTTTCCAATTAGAGGCTTTTCTTAACTTTGTTTCAATTTTTCTGGCTGTTACTTCATCCCATTTCATATCCTGTACCTTTAAACTTCTTACTCTTTCTTTTACTTCTATCCATTTAGCATCTTTGTTATGTTCCAAAGGATCTTCATAAATATTTCTCCAAAATGTATCTATTTCTTCTTTTTTGGTGATATTTCAATTCCTTTTATTTTTGTTTCCCAGTTCTCTATAAAGCTTCTTTGGGTCATCAATAAATTGCTTATTTTGTACTTTTCCTTCATATTTATCTGTGTATCTTCTAAAATGTTCTGCCTATGCTGATATTTTTAGTTTATTATTTGTGATAGTGCATGGTAACTCCTGATCCATTATAATACTGTGCATTGCTTTTACCACATCTATTTTTCTGAGAATGTCTGTTGATCTGTTCCCCCTTCTATACTCTTCTAACAGTGACACTTCTTGTCTTAATTGCTTTATAGTTTTCTCTATTCGATAGTTCCATGATGGTATTTAATGTCTCCCCTTCCTTTCCCTTACCACCCTGTGTTCTTATGGTAGAATGTTATCAGTTATTAATTTAGCTGCATAGTAATATATCCTGTTTACTTCTGTTATATCACATGGATCTCTATGGACAGTCCTAATTACTGTGTTCATTTGTTTTAGCAAACTTCTAAATTTTGGGGTTTTACTGACCTTCTGCACATTTTTTGTTCTCTATTTTCTGCAGGCATTCTATAGAAAGTTCTATAGCATCTTCCTATGGCACATTCTCTTCAATTTCATCCTGTGTCATCCGTTGCTCTTTCATATGGGAACTCACTAGCCTCAACATTGACTGCGTCAGAGTTGCCACAGTCCTTCCCTTGCTGTCCAGCTACAAGTGAACATTTATACTGGTTTCCTGTAGAAGGTCCCAAAGTATCTTCATATGGCAGCTGACCTGTTACTTCCCGTTCCACTGATTTCTTCTTAATTTGGATATTTATTTCTCTATCCTGCTGTGGTGCTTTCTGAGTTAGATTTTCTACACTGAATCCTTCACTTTGCAGGTACTCCATAACCTCAGTTTCTATTTCTTTAACTTCTCCATTAATAATCTTCTTTTCTACTTTTCCTCTTGGTCTTCTTATTTTTTTGTATTATAAAGTTTGCCGTGTCTGGATTCCTTTGCCTGTATTTCTCTTTAAATATCTTTGGTGCTGCTCTTTTTGTATTGGTTAGTTTTGCTTACTCCTTTGCATAGATATTACACCATATTAAATCTCTTTTTCTTTCCCATGTCCATATTTCTTCTTCACATGTCTCCTGATCTTCCTGTTTCTCCTTATTTTGGGGACTCACTCCATCATGCTGTGATGTAACCTGTGTTAGACCTTCTACACTAAATCCTTCACTTTGCAGGCATTCTATAACTTCAACTTCTATTTTTTAACTTCTACTTTACTAATCTTCTGCATTCCCTCTTTGTGTTTTTTTATTGCAAAATTGTCCATACCTGGATGCCTTTGCCTATATTTCTCTTCAAATATCTTTGGGGCTGCCTTTTTTGTATTGATTAATTTGGCTTTCAACTTTGTATAAATATTGCCCCATATCAAATTTTTCTTTCTTTCCCATGTCCATAGTTCTTTTTTATACTTTTCAAAAATCTGTAGGTTTTGTTATTTATATTTTTGCACTTCCTTAGATGTTTCTTTTTCCAAACAGATAAAACCTTCTGGTCTATATACTTTTTTCACAAATCTGATGTAATAATGAACACAATTTTTTATTTGAAGCTTCTGACAGTTTTTCTTGTGAAAGTATTTATTTCCTCTAATTTCTCTCTTAATCTTTTTGTATATCTTGTGTCTGGAAATTCTGGGCTTTTTGAATAATAGTAACAATACATAATGTCTTTCTTATCCTCAATAGTCTACTCTATTGTCTTTATGGCTCTTCTTTGGCCTATCAGTTTTTGTGATTTTTGTGGACTGCTACATCCTTCTACAACAGGAGGGCCATCGCCCCCCTGGGCCTGGCCCCATTGTAGGAATGTTTCCGTATCTTGAGGATTCTCCACTGTAATTATTTTCAGTCCTGGAACCAGTGCCCTACCAGGATTGGGCACTTTTTTATCCTAGGGCTTGTGCACCCAGCTATCTTTTTAAATTTTTGACCTACTTCTGTCCATGATATATGCTATATAAAATACAGTCTGGATATCAGTGTTGTCTTGATGAGATTTTGTGAAAAAACAGGGTCCACCTCATGAAGATACTCACCAAGACTTGAGGATGAATTAAATTTCAGCAATACTACTCTCCTTTGCTTTCTGACTTATCATCTGTCCATTCGGACCCCATTCTGAATCCATTGTTTAACCAATTGATGTTTTCTAATAAAGGATTATAAGAAAAAAAATAATCTGCTTTTCATCCATACAAGTTTCCTAATGTCTTAATAGGTTATGTGAGCCAAAGAACACTGAAAAGCATAGTAAGGGTGCAGAAAAGATATGTTATTTTTGTCCATTTATTGTCATGCAAAATAAATGCAATACCTTCTTGAGCAATTCTGGTAGCAGTTATATACCACACTCAGAGGATGTTATTAATTTTATATCACTAATATAAACTGATGAATGAATATTAAAATGGGGGCCTGGTATCAACTACATACCTAATGAAGAGCTAAAGAGATATATACTTTAATTTGCATTGTAATATACACATACATAGCGTGCATGTATATGTAATGTGAGTGTGTGTGTGTGTGTGTGTGTGTGTGTGTGTGTGTGTGTGTGTGTGTGTGTGTGTGTGTGTGTGTGTGTATGCATATGTTTGTATGTACACATATACAGAGTATTCATATACACATCCTGGATTAACTTTCTATCTTAATGTAACTATGAAAGAATCCAAACCTAATGTAATATGATCCATGTTGAGAAGAATGTAACCAAAATTAGTGCCTCTACAGCAACCAATAAAGTTCTGAATGAGATTCTTAAATAATCCCTTTTAGTGATGCTCATAAGACTAGGGTACTATAGTAGTCTGGTCACATTTTTTTCTTTTTATATAGATCCTAACTTATCCCCCCAAAATGGAACTTCTGCAGTTCTAACGGAGTTGCTTTGTTAAAAGTCTTCTTCTCCTTTCAGCTTTTCCCGGTTAGGGGTTGCCACAGCAGGTCACCTGTCCACTCATGATTGGCAGTGGAGTTTTACAGTGTCAAGTTGCCAGCCCGGCACCCAACCTTCCACAGAAGGCACACACATGCACACACTCACACCTAGGGCCAATTTAGAGTATCCAATCCACCTACAGCATGTCTTTGGGATGTGGGAGGAAACTGGAGCACCCAGAGGAAACCCACGTGACCACAGGGAGGACATGCAGACTCCACACAGAAGGCACCCCATCCAAGGATCGAACCAGAGAACCACTTGCTGTGAGGCGGCAACACTAACTGCTGCACTACCGTGGCCGCCCAGTTGCTTTGTTAAAAATATGCAACATAAATATAAAACAAGAAAAGGCAATAGACATAAATCCTGTATAGTAGACAGGTTATCACTGATTTACTGTAGATGTTTCTACTGTGTGGGTATAAGCTTTATATTTTCATATGTAACTTGTCCCTGAGTTACAGTGTTAATATAAATTATAATGTGTGACACAGTGGCCCAGTAAGTTGAATTTTTAACTCACAGCAAGATGTTCACTGGTTTGATTCTTATTTAGGATGCTTTGTGTGGGGAGGAGTCTGCACGTCTCCACTGTGTTAATGTAGGTTTTCCCTGGATACCCTGGTTTCATCCCACATCCCAAGAGATATGCACTAAGTGGATTAGTGAACCTAAATTGTCCCTTGGGATAAATGTCCCCAAGCAATGTGTGAGTGTGTGATATAGATGAAAGGCCTGGCACTTGACTAGAAATTCTGTGGAAGGCAGTGGCTGTTCAAAGGGAGTTGGATGCGACTCACAGGCACTGATGAAAGAAGCATAATGCCATGTAGAAGAAACATAATTTCAGCCACAAACACTTTGGGTTTCAGCTTTGTGTGTATCATACCTCTCAACCTCTTACAGCAAAAAATCTGGACAGAGCCATAAATAATGGGGGGGGGGGGCAAAAAGAGGGACAAATTTAATATATTGCTCTTACAAACTTAGAAACTTGACAGAATATCAGGCTTTCCTTTAGCATGAATTTTATGAAGGGTATGAAGTCTGAAACTCAAATGCCTGTCTTTATTTTCTGACTTCCATCCTCAAAGATTTGCTAATCATTTGCCAGAAAACCAAACATTTATGAGGAACAGAACAAAAATATGAGGTAGAAAGCTTGACATTCTTTGAAAATCTGGACAGTTGAGAGGTCTGGTGTGTGTGTGTGTGTGTGTGTGTGTGTGTGTGTGTGTGTGTGTGTGTGTGTGTGTGTGTGTGTGTGTGTGTGTGTGTGTGTTGTACAGCAGACTGCTTTCAGGGTTCAGCTGTCAACCCACTTTTCACACACTTAAGAGTACACATGCACACATGCATTTATTTTGGAGCTCATTTTAAATGGTAAAGGTATATATTGACATGTATTATAGCATGGAATTACATTTCATAGTTAGCCCTTTCCTGCTATTAATGTTAAATTGCAATGTTTTATCATGGTGTAAGGGATGAAATATTAGGAAACAAAAATAAATAAAATAAACTATTTGATTCAATACCATAGAAATGGGGGGGGTTAGAAAGGCCCTGGTGGCTATTGCCATTTGTCCACCCTGCATACACCCTGGAAGGAGGGAGAGCTATTATACCAAGTGTTTTGATTGCCAAATCAATTTCTGAAGAAGAAAAATATTATTTTACATAATCATAAAACAGATCAAGAAAATTGTGTCACCTGTGTATGGAAAGAAACAATAGAGCCAGTTGCAGCTCTGAAACCCATGTGTTTACATAGACTATTTTATTTTTCCATTCCCAGATCACTTGAGCTTTTCTCCACATGGTCAGAGGAATCCCTGGAGACCCTAGCTGATCACTGCAAAGCTGAAGAGTTTAACCACAGCCAGGTTGTCATGAGTGATACAAGTGAAACCAAGAACATCATCTTTGTCACAAAGGTAGTTTTGCTTTAAAATAGTGCAAAGCTCCAATAGGATGGTTTATTTGTGTAATATGTGATCTAGTTCATTTTATTCTTTTTTTAAGGAAACTGGAAATCTACAAATGTTTTATAAACTGCTAAAAGTGCATATGATTTTCTGCCCTTTGTTTCAATTTATATTTATATTACCTTGTTTAATTTCTTGATTTAGATTTTGCAGGCATTTGGTGATATGATTTGATATGAAAAATGAATGCTTTAAGCATTAAAAAGTGAATATATCTCTTAAAATTTTACATGCTTGAGTACCTTATTTGCTGAAATCAGACTTCTAATTAAAATGTTTATGAAAGTAACATATATTTTAACCAAAGCAGATAATCAAACAAAAGGAAGGGCACCACGCTAGGGATCGACACCTTTATTGTATCACCAAGGAAAATCAAGTAATTGCAATTACTTGATTTCCTTGATGATACAATAAAGGTGTCGATCTCTAGCATGGTGTCCTTCCTTTTGTCCGGTTATCTGCTTTGGTTATTGGTATTTATTACTGGACTACTCCTGTTCTGGTTCGTTTAACATATATTTTACTTATTTAACTACACGTATATTGCTCTTCACCTTTTTCCTTTTTTTCTTCTACTGTTCCTAGCTCTTTCATTCATCCCGGTTAATGTCACCTGGTCTGACTTAATAACACACCTTAGTGAATTCACCACTATAGTCTGCATTCTCATTGTTGCCTTTCAGAATTGTGACTGACATGACTGTCATCATGATCACCTCCAAGTTGTAGTTAAGGCAACAGCAGTTGGTCTCTTCATTCCCTCTAATCATACCTGCTGTGCTTCAGAGAGCTGTGTACATCGTCCACATTACTATTGATATTAGTGGTCCCAGGCATGGCTCTTTCTAACATATCTATTCCCTCTGTGACACCTTATCTCTGTCATATCTCTGTCATAGTAAATCAGTACCGATTAACTGTCCAGATTTTCTCAGAATGTCCAAATTTTTGCCTCATATTTTTGGTCTGTTCTTCATAAACTTTGTGGTTTCTTGTTAAATATTTGACAGAAGTGTTTATTTAACTACAGACATTTCATTTTCAGCTTTCATATCCTTCAGAAAATGCAAGTTAATACAAAAGCTTGCAGGACAACATTTAAAATCTGTTCCTGATTTTGGGCCTTTACCCCCTATTATTTTTGGGTTAGTCCAGATTTCTTATGTTAAGAGGTTGAGCGGTATTGGGGTCTCATGTATGGTGCAGAGCTAGTTACAGGGGAGCTTCACTTTTCCTGCATGTTATTATATTAAAGTTGCTAAAACCACATGAAAAGGATAAGAGTGAATCGGTTAGTCTACGTTAGTAGTTCAGATGGCTAGGAATAAAAATAGAGCTAAAGTAGAAAATCAGAAAGGGCTGAACAATAAGGGTAAACAGGCTGTCAGTGCAGTGCTATGTGGAGCTGAAAAAGTAGACCAGCAAGACACAGCCAATGGGGAGCTTCATCATCTGAACTATGGCAGACCTACAAGATGTACTTTGAAGTGTGCAAAATCAGCGGGACATTAATTGCGCATATAAGAACAAATTACACATAGATTTGATGGAAGAGGCACTAAACTGACATTCTGATCAATTAACAGATCTAGAAAAGTCATATCAGGAAGGGAAAGGGAGAATGGCTGAATCAGAGGCTAAATGTGGAGAATTTATGGGTAACTTAGTGGAGATGGAAAACTGAGCCAGAAGAGAAAACTTAAGATTGACTAACACTTGAGCGATGGGAAGGCACCGATTGATTGACTAACACACTTGGGGGATGGGAAGGCACCGATTGATTGACTAACACACTTGGGGGATGGGAAGGCACCGATTGATTGACTAACACACTTGGGGGATGGGAAGGCACCGATTGATTGACTAACACACTTGGGGGATGGGAAGGCACCGATTGATTGACTAACACACTTGGGGGATGGGAAGGCACCGATTGATTGACTAACACACTTGGGGGATGGGAAGGCACCGATTGATTGACTAACACACTTGGGGGATGGGAAGGCACCGATTGATTGACTAACACACTTGGGGGATGGGAAGGCACTGATTGATTGACTAACACACTTGGGGGATGGGAAGGCACCGATTGATTGACTAACACACTTGGGGGATGGGAAAGCACCGATTGATTGACTAACACACTTGGGGGATGGGAAGGCACCGATTGATTGACTAACACACTTGGGGGATGGGAAGGCACTGATTGCTTTGGCACTCTACAGAATTGGATTAGCAGGTCAGCGGAAGTTAGTGCAGAGTAAAGCTCAATTTATAGGGGACACAGAGTATCAATATCAGCACAAGATATCATAAAGTATCCAAAGTCAATAGTCATTAAACTACAAAACTACCAGCTGAAGGAGGAAATTCTCACAAAGCTTTGGGGTAGGAAAAAGCAATTGAAAATGAATGAAAATAGGATTTTTGAGGACAACGACTATTTTCTAGTAATGAAACAGCAACGTGATACATTGTTACTGGCCATAAGACTACACAGGGACATCAGAGTAAAGCTTCAGCATATGAATCTACATTGTTACTGGCCATAAGACTACACAGGATCATCAGAGTAAAGCGTCAGCATACGAATCTTCCTCCCAAGTGATATGAAAATATACCTAGATCCTGAAAGGCTATTAAAGAATTAAAGGAGTCATAGGATCATATAATCATAGGAAGTTACTAGGCTATTGGCCCGGAGGCCCTTACAAGCCTAGCCAAGAATTTAGCCCATGTTCCAACAAGTCAGCACCTTATGCCACTGTCCAGCAGGGACACAGGTGGAATCCCAGGGGTGTATTTTCTGTTTCCACTCCAGTTATCCAGGTTGCGCTTAAAAAGGTTTAATGAGGTACTCTGCTTTACATCGAGAGGGAGTTTATTCCATAAAAGGGGGAGTCTCTGAAACTCAAATCTGTCCCACCAGGAAGTCCTATTGATGTCTCAGACCAGGTTGAGTTTGCGCATGCTGGTTACTCGAGTAGAGCTTGACTTGCACATATGCAGCAAACCCATCAGGGCAGGGTCTGCGATTGCTTTGTATGCCAGAAAAAGGTTACCTCTGAGGAGGCTGTAGGAGACTGAGTAGAGGGACAGGGCTTTTAGCCTATCTGTGTAAGATAGATATTTGAGGCCCTGGATTCTCTGGGTGAAGAACCTCTGTGGTCTCACCAGCTGCTGCATGTACTTTCTGAGGTACATGCAGAAAGGGGCATTGTACTCAATAATGGGTCTTATACGGGAAGAATACAGGGATGTTATGACCACCTTGTCCCTGGATGAGATACCCTGACTAATGAGATGGGCTATGTAGAAAGCTTTCTGTACAACAGAGGCAATATAGTGGTCAAAAGTCAGTTTGCTATCAACCTGGGTGCCTAAGTCCCTCACGACTGATTGCGTGCTTAGGACCTTATTATCAATGTGATAATTTGTGAGGATGTCACTTTCCCCAAAAGGAATGATGATGCATTTTTTGGCATTTAGTTTGAGGCCATATTTCTGGCACCAGTCATTTGTTTGGGTCAGACCCTCTTGGAGGATGTCCACATCACTACGGGAATTGATGACAGCACCCAGCTTACAGTCATCTGCAAACTTGGTCAGCCATAGCTTACTAGATTTGGCAGAGGCCCCAAGACCTATCCCTGGGGTACACAACTTGTTACAGGTCTACTACTTGAGGTGGCTTCCCCTATTTTGACTAGATAGGTTCTATGAGTTAGCCAGTTTGCTACCCATCTGGTAACATGTGGATTGATGCCTAGTTGAGAGAGTTTATCTATTATACTTGAGTGGGGAATAGTATTGAAGGCTTTGGACAGATCAAAGGTAGGCGGTGTGCACTGTCTTCCCCTCGTCTATGGCCTTGGTGACTGTCTCAAAGAAGTCAACCAAATTTAAAAGGCATGACCTCCCCTTGACAAAACCAAACTGTGTGGGATCAAGTGTCTGGAGGTTGCCAATTGCCCTTGTTAATGAGGTCCATGATAATCTACTCCATGGCCTTGCAGATCAGGCTAGTTAGGCTGATGGGTCTATAATTTCCTGGATCAGAGGACACTTCACCTTTGTGCAAAGGGATGACAGTAGCTGTCCAGCACTCGGCTGGGATGAAGCCGGTACTCAGGCTTTGGTTGAATAGGGTGCCTAATGGTGTTACAAGTTCCTGCCTGAGTTCATGTAGGATGCAGCCTAGGATGTTATAGGGTCCCATGGAGGCTGTATTTTTTGCCTTAGAGATGGCAGTGATAACTTGCTCCCTAGAGATAAGGGTAGAGGGCAAGTACTAGGGATGTCCTGTTTTACTGATGGGGGGGGGGGGCAGAGGAGTGAAGTTTTCACTGAACTTGTCTGCCAGCAGGTTCACTATATCTACAGCATTTGTGTATGTGGTGTCCTTGACCACCACTTTTGAGCAGATCTGGGTGCTTTCTTAAAAGGTGATAGCCAGCTCAACCAGCCCCTGCAGCAAAGTGAGTGGGAGGAACACTCCAGGTATCAGAGGACTAAAAAACTCAAGAGAATACTGGTGAAGCCTTTCCTGGTATTTAGACAGAACATTTAGACTTGAAGTATAACAAGATGCAGTCGATTTGTAAAAGAATGACTGACATTCTGCTGAACTCAATAAAAAACAAAATACAGCAGATACCACGGCAGAACTAGGGCACTCTTTGTTTAAAGAAAAAAGTGATGTAACACCAAAAATGAAACAGTACACAGTGTTTAATGAAGATTCTTCTTCTTTTATTACCATCATCCTCTAGATCTATTCCAGTGCTAATCCATGATTATAAAATAGTTATTGGTCTAATAGTGAAAACATTAGTCTCTTTAATGCCTCACTTTATCAACTCTGACCAATGTGGCTTCAATGAAGGCAGCCATTTCATAACATCTTAAAGAGTATGGTGATTCAACAGAAAGCTGAACCAAAGAAGACTTCGAGAGGTGTGGAAAGCCATGAAGTGAGTGAGTAAATGTTTTGTTATTCATTCTGATGAAGTCCCACTTCCGTAGGGACAAAAGCACTTAAAGAATGATGTGCATTGTGTTTTTATCATCTTATTAATGTGTATATAAATATATATATATATTTTTTTTTTTTTTTTGCCTTAACTGGTGATTTCCAGACCCTGCATTCGACGTTCTAATGGCTGGTGTTATTGTTTTTTTACTTTGAATGCTACAGAGGTTGCTCTTTGGATACTCATAAGTAAGCTATTCAGTGCCATGATAGAGAAGATGGAGAGGGTGAAAATAGAATTGCAAGAGGGTCGGCAGGAACACCTGGGAAGAATATTTCATGAGTTTCAATGGAAGGATATATGTAGCAGTATCAGAGTAATAAAAGCTAGGAAATTCAGAATATTCACATGGAAGTGTCTCTACAAATACTTCTATATACCAGACAATAACTAGAATATACCTGCAAGTATCCCAACAATGTTGGAGATGCTTCATGCTGTTAATAGGGAAGTCAAGACCATATTTTTGGCCTTGTTGAAAATTGTAATTGTTCCAGGAGAATCTTAATAATATTATAATAATATGACAGAACAAATTCTAGGGGTAGAATGTCAGATTAGTAAAGGACAGTTTTTGCTGAGCTGGTATGGGGGAAATGACAGGGACAAACCATGTAAACTCCCCTAATAAAATTACATTGCTCAAAGATGGAAATCAGCTGAGCCCCTAACTATATTCAAAGTAATAAAAAACATGGAATCCCTGAGGGGATTGGAAAATAAAAGAGAGAAAAAGGTCCAATAAAATGGTTCCATGATGTAATGGTTAGCACTCTGAGTTCAGAATCCAGCAATCTAAGTTCAGTTCTCAGTGGAACCTGTCTCTTTGTAACTCAGTGGTAGAATACATGTTTTGCATATATGAGGCCCTGGGTTCAATTCCCAGCATATCCATAACAGTTTGCTTTTATTGGGGGTTGTATAATGGTTAAGGTGTTTACCTCATGGACACAAGGTACAAGGTTCAATTCTCACCTTTGAAAGGGAAACTGTCTAGACTTAAAATGGCCTGTAAGAGCAGCTAACCTAGTACTTACCTATCAAACTATGAATAGGCTGGATAAACTAAAATGGAACATTTATGATCAATACATAAAGTATTTTGATAAGGAAGAAAATAATATAAGAGAGATTAATAAAGAGAATGATTAAAGTAAAGCAATTAAAGGCAGTCATAAGATCATTAGGTTATTGAGCCATTTACTTTGAGTCAAATTCCTATAATATTTACAATATAGAGAAATCAAAGGGCTCTGTACATCAGTCAAAGCCTAACAAAGAAAGGTATAGCATAATAAAATAAGTGGTATTTGATTAACTTAAATATATTTTGCTTTTCACTTCTCCCGCATTCCTTCATTCATAGGTGTCTTCTCCTAGTCCCCCGTTACACTATTTAATTATCTGGCTACCTGCTTCCTATTTCACTTCCCTCTTTTTAACTCTCAGCCTTCCCTTTTTCATCATCATAACAGATTTCTGCATGATGTTAATATCTGTCCTCTTTGTCTTCCATCTTCTGTCACACTGATTTATATATGTACGTACTATACTGAAATATTGCAACTACTTTTTCTTTTATTAGCATTACATCTATATCACAGCTGGCTTCTCTAAGTTTAGATGCCTGGATTTTTTCTTACTTCTACATTTAATACTGTACCTCCTTGAAAATGATGAGTTGAAAATCTAAAACTCTTTTTAGCTTAGCTTTTATGTCCATTGAAATGCTTAGCAACAAATGCACATTTGTGTAAAATTATTTAAACATTTTTTGAGCAAATTATCCATTAAATATACTGGGAAGAAAACCGCAAAATGACCAGGAGCTCCCTGAACTAATTAAACAATTAAAAACAGTTAAGACTTTTATTCCTACTTAGAACTTCATCAAACCTACCTTACTGAAAAAAACAAACAAATTAATGAGATCTTGTGTAATATATCAAACAGATCACATGGTAAAAATCAATGAGTTACAGTTCAGTGCCACAAATAATATAATCCTATGTATAATTTAATTAAAATTTGTAAGTAACACATTATATTAATTGTCTCATTACCACCTGGTTTACTATCGGCCTCTAGCATTAGTTATCATTTCAGTTCCTTCACTTCCAGCACATTCTTCCAGCTTTCCCCTCTAATATTTATATTAATATGACCCACAATAAAAAAGTAAATCATTTAAAGTTGGTACGTTTATTACAGTGTTTAGCTAAAGCATTTGTAATATCTTGTTTCTTGCCTAGATAAAATCTGTTACAGGTTGAGCATTTAATTACATATACTGTCTCACAATTCTTGAAAATATAATGTCTGTCAACCCACACTGAATGTTTTATTTGTATATTCTAATTATAACCCTTGCCCAAAAGCAATGTCTTTCAGCTTCTCTTGATAGGGATCGCCATAGTGGATCACCGGTCTGCAGATTGATTGGTGGTGGAGGTTTTACTGTGTTGAGTTGCCAGCCTGGCCCCCAAACTTCACAGAAGGCACAGACTTCCATGTCTGACCCTACTTGCCTCCACACTGGATGGTGGAATGGAAGTTGTGGAGCTACTTGTGCCAGTCTAGGCATTCCTCTTCCAAGATGGCCCTCAACATTGGATGCATAAGTCTAGTAACCAAGAGAAGTATCTGTTGTACAAGCTGTTTACAGAACATGTCCATTAAGTCATACTGAAGGTACATGTAGGCCTTCAGGTCATCTCACACACCCTGTGAAACACGTATCATCTATGGATAGACTGGAATGTTGTTAGTCTGTCCCTCTGCGATGGCCCTGCATATCCTCTGGGACACAGACACAGAGGCAGCTAGCATGGGGGGGAGCCTGTACTCATGGGTTTTACTGCCAATAGCATGCTGACTGTTCTTAGAGATTGTCTTGGATAATAAAGTTTTTCTTTTTGAAGAACAATTGTATTTACAAAAGGTTGGCATAGCTATGGGCACTCCCTGTGCC
This sequence comes from Protopterus annectens, assembly GCF_019279795.1. NCBI lineage: Eukaryota > Metazoa > Chordata > Ceratodontiformes > Protopteridae > Protopterus > Protopterus annectens. Next base: position 1,922,776,731 of record NC_056731.1, on the reverse strand, counting down.
AATAGCTATGCCAACATGGTTATGGCTCAATGGGAAAAATCCTTTGTGATGAATCACAATGAATATACCCCTTTTATTATGTTTTATCGTAGATTTGTGGACAACCTTTTTTGTTATGGGTGGATCTGAGTTTCAGCTGGCACAGTTCATTAAATAGCTATATACAACAACTCATTTTTTGCGCTTTACCTATAAATTTTCCAGTGAGGGTATTGACTTCTTAGATGTATTTATTCGGAGAGATACCTCACATGGGTTTTATACTACTCTGTTTAGGAAACCTTGCAGGAAAAACACCCTGTTACAAAGAGATAGTATGTGCCCCCAACATATTTTTCAGAATATCATGAAAGGACAGGGGATGCAGTTCTCTAGGTTAAACAATAATGATGCAAAGTTTACCCACGATATAGCTAAGCTGAAACATGAACTCGAGTCAAGAGGCTATAAGAAGAACGAAGTGGACAGTAGCATTAATAAATGCTTACATCTTAGACAAAGTAGATGCAGACCATATTTTTCTGATTAAGCCCTGGAAGCTATACTGACATCCAATATGGACAGGAAAAATCATGTCTCCCTCACACTTCATTACACTAGTGATGTCTCTGGAATATTGAATATCATAAGATCTAATTGGTCTATCCTACATACAGATAATGATATAAAAACTTTAGTAGGGGATCAGCCTAGTGTTTTTAAAAACAAAAAAAATCATTAAAAAGGCAATTATGTTACAAAAATAGTAATGGTAGAAAGAGAGGATATATTAGTGTTTCTGGAACTTATAGTTGCAACAGTTGTAATTTGTGTGCCCTTATAGATCGTTCACCAGTGTTTATACATCATGTTACATATACTGAATACAAGTTTAACATTAGAGCGAACTGCCGTACTAGGAATCTAGTTTATTTGACTTGCTGTAAAGCTTGCCCTTGGTTTTGTATCGGCAAGGCAAATAGGTCTTTAATAGAATGCATGAGAGTGCACTCTTATTGTATTAACACTGGTGATTTGCGTAATGCACTTGCTAGACATTCTGTTGAAGCAGGGGATGAACACTGCTTTACTTTTAGAGCTATTGATTTAATCATAGTCAATGATCGGGGTGGAGACTTAAAAATTTTACTGAAACTAAAGAATTACATTGGATCATAACTATGCAAGCTGATAAAGCTCCAGGTTTAAATGGCAGAGTTTCCATTAAACCTGTTTTAAAAGCTAGAAGTTTTTATAAATGAAGTAAATGTCTTAATTGAATAATTGATTTTTTTATTAGAATAATTGATTGACGATGACTTTTTAGAGTATATAAGCTTCATGTGCTGTTTGCTTTTATGGTCTGAGGAAGCACATTGTATTGTGTGAAAGCGCTTACCATACTGTTAAACCTGTTCTTATTTTATGTTCCTGGTCGTGTATCTGTGCCTCATAGTTTCATTACTAATTTCCAAACATACTGTGTTTTAAAGTTTCTGTTGTTTGTGATTCCATAAGCAATTCTTGATCATTGGATACACTATCTAGTTTATTGTCCATAAAATACAATATAATTAAATTATTTATTCTTAATTCCGATTGTGAAAATGTTGTTGATGTTGAATGAAAGAAGAAGAATCCCCAACCAAGATGACATTATTGAATCACTGGATTTAACTTCTGGGCATTACCACAGTAGCATTGTTGAAAAATCTTTAGAATTCATTTCTGGAAGCAATGGTAAACGTGTTTTTTGTCTGGTATAGTTTGTGATTGGCTCAGCAGTGTTGAAAGGGATGACATTGATAGCATCTGGTCTATTCTCATTATGAGGGAGGGCCTTCTTGATGTGTGATGCATGGATTTAATCTGATGGTAATGGCTGTGATAAACAAAACAAAGTATGGTCATTTCCATTGGGGACACAAGGCATTTTGGCTTGAGAAAGATCAGATAAATATGCTATCCCCTGGTCGCAGGTCAAAACGGTCAGTCACCATTGTTCCTGTTGGGCTTACAAGACAGTGTTATGGTGATGCTGCAAAATATAGTGGAAAGACTGGCAACACAGAAAAACAGATTAATCTACATTTCAGAACTCCAAATTTTTGGTTATGGGTGTGGCAGACATTCTCATAGGTCTTCACATAAGAATTTCATGGGGGATACTTTAATAGTAGAATTCACTGTACTTTGTACACTAAACAAAAGTGAGGGAAAAGCTTCTGGCCAGTTAAGGCCAGTTTCCTCACAAAGTTTTGCTAACCTCACTTTGATTGTTCGATTTGCTCATTCTATAATTCCTGATGATTTTAATCTGTGTGGGCAACGGTATTGCATTTTCATGTTTATTGTCTTACTGATTTGTTGTATTACTTGACTCATAAAATATGTTCCCTAATCAGATTGGACACAGCAAGGTATCAGTTTAAAAATCAGTTTTTTAGGTAGTGTAATAGCATTGTTCTTGGCACAAGGGTATGCTTCTATTCATTTAAAAAAATAAACAAACAAACAAAAAACAGTTACAAGAGTTTATTTACATTTTTGTGACTGTGGGAGCTCACTATTGTCCCAAATTAATACAATATAATGGTCCTCATTACTTTTTTAAAGATTATATAGGTACCAGTGCACTTTTGGATACATTGTACTCTAAACAAATAGTACAGTTATTTACAAAATGCTGAGTGGCTTCTGAAATGTGAGGGGCACACCAATCATTTACAAGTTGTTTTATTAATGCATTTTCTCCAAATAAGCTTTAACTAATTGTGTTATAAAATTTTGTGGGGCCACCATTTGCCCATCCAGGTGGTGCCACAGTAAATCTGAAGAACTGATGCAGTAATCACAAATCCACCTTACCCTCTCAGTGTTGTCAGCTTACAGTTCCTGTAAAGAAACATGTGTGTTGGTTGCTGAAAAAAGAAGACCAAACAGGATAAGACAATGCAGCTTGTCTGGTTGCCATGTATGCAAAGCGGTTACCCCTTAAAATATGAGTTATTAATTTTATGTGTGGACCACTTCACAACCACAATCTCCCTTGGTAGCAGAAATGCATTTAATAATTCATGAACAATAACAACATTTTAATGGCTGTCCTTGCTTTGGTTAAATACACCTGTTCTCTCAAAAGTGACCCAGAATTATGAACTACCCTGTATGCGTAATGAGATTCTGTAGAAATTGTCAGTGTTTTGTCCTTCACTAATTTGCAACGTCAGTAGTAGCTACAAGTTCAGCTATTTGTGCAGACACATTTCCATTCAGTTGTCCCATCAGTAAAACACTGTCCTGGTTACACACAGAAAAGGCTTTTACTAAAGTACCATCTTCTCTTTGAACATAGGATCCATTGGAAAAAATAAGTAAATTGGAGTGTGATAATGAAATATCTTTGAGATCAGACCTAGGAAGAAGCACAGTTAAGTACAAACACACAATCATGAGGTTCTCCTTTGTCCACTGTAGGAATTAAAGAGGCACAGTTAAGAGGTATACATCTACCAATCTGTAAAGAAGGGTTGTTAAGTAAACAGTTCATATTTTAGACAAGCATACAGCAGATAAATATTGCATCTTAGTTTTAGTAACAATGCTACAAAATGCAGAACTGCCACATTAAGTCTCATGCTCTAGATTTATGGGAGCAATCATTTCTAGCAAATGAGCCATTGCAGCCACCATCCTTAGGCAGTGGGGGAGGGCTACTGCTGCAGGTTCGAGATTTGCACTGACATAAACAACAGGTCTAAAACCATCATTTCTACATTGTGATAAGAGTCTTAATGCCAGTTTATTTTTATTTTTCACAGCAGAATTAGAAAATTCTTTTTTGAGTAATCTGGTAATCCAAGAGCAGAAGGGTTTAAAAGTAAAGTTTTTGATTGAACAAATGCTTGCTTATACCAATCTTGCTACGGCACAGGCTCAGGAATGCCTTTCTTTAATAATTCTAATAATGGCTTTACTATTTCTGCATAATTAGAGATCCATTTTGACAGTAACCTGTTAGTCCGAGAAAAGCTTATAACTGGTTTAACATTGTAGGGTGTACTGCAGTTTATTTTGCAGTGGTGCATCACAGTAGGACTTGCCTAGAGCCTTCTGAATAAGGTGATTTAAGTATTGCACCTGTGATTTCTAGCACTGCAGGTTCCCCGTTCTGCTAATTTAGTTAAAAGGAAAATAGTATCCTTTTTGCAGCAGTGAGGAGAATTTGAAGCTGAAAGTAAAGTAGATCCGCAAGGAAATTTAATTTTATCTAACTGTTTTTCATTCCCCTTGAGAAAAAAAGTAGGTGATTTTACATATCTTTGTGTCAGTGTTGTCCATTGATACTGCTGTCCCTTGTAGGTAAATGCAAACAGATACTGGCTATCTAAAAGTGCACTGGAATATAGAAGAAAGAGACAATTTTATCACTGAAAAGGTGGTAGCAGTTGGTGGGATAGAGCTTAATAGCATGGCAGGGTTAGGAACTATGGCAACAGTTGGTACTAGTACTGCATTAACTGCTCATAAGGCTTGTATAAATCTATAAGTATTTTATCTGGTTTCTTATTGGATAAGATGGGTGTGTTACATGGGTTTTGAATCAGGACAATTATTCCTTGCTGGAGTAGTGTATAAATAACAAGTTTGATTCCTTTCTCTCCCTCAGTTGACAAAGGGTATTGAAGTACCATAGGTAGGCACTCACTGTTACTTTTACAGGTTCTGCATTTTTTATGAGCTTTACTTTATTTTTGTGAGTAGTCAAAGCTGGTGAGGGACTTTTTCCAGTCCTTCCAAATCAACAACATCTCGGGTTTGTTCTGTAGTTAGAACAGCAAAAAAGTGTACAGTATCTTCATCTGGACAGGCATCAGTTGAATACAGTCCCAAAGGAGATGGTTCATTTAGAAAATCAAGGAAAACTCCATCTGGAGTACAGTAAATGGTACATCACAGTTTGCGTAATAGATCTCTACCTAAAATGTTTAATGGGGCAGTATTTCCTGCAATAAAGGCATGTTGGACTTTTAGTGGACCAACTTGCATAGGAATAGGTTTAGTTTCTGGGAAAGTCAGAGGAAGTGTGTCCATTCCCATCCTCCAAACTGTTTTAGTGGAAAGTGGGAGATCTTCTGGATTTGCTGAAATAATCATGGATCTAGTTGTTCTGGTGTCAACAAGAAAAGGAAGAGAAGAGTTAGGCACTGTAATATTAGCAAAATGACCTTCCTGGTCATCTGGTACCAAGGAAGCTGTGGCTCCTCTTCATGGCTGTCTTGATGTTCTTGCTGCCATGTTGGTTGCTACCAGGCAGTATTCCAAACTGGAGGATGTCTTCCTGTCTGCTGTGGTACTTGGGCATTTGGTGCATCTGTCTGTGTAGAGTGGCAATTCATTATGTCAATGTCCAACTTGTCCACAATTAAAACAATTACTAAGGTGTATCTCACACTTTGGGGCTTGTGATGATGTATGAGGATAAACTTGTTGATAATGTCTAGGGGCTTGTGGATGAAAAGATCTAAGTCTACCTCTTCCTACTCGATTCCTTCTTCTCCTTCCCTGACCCCGTGACTCAGTATCAAATTGTTGCTGATAAATGTCTACTAATTTCTTTTGTTGTTCTTTTTCTTCTCTAACTATATATTGTCTGCTACGTATTGTGCTTGGTTAATGATTTTATAAATACCTAAATTTGGGCAGTTCAAGCAAATTTCTTAATCTGTTCCTATAGGTGGTAACAAGCCTTCTACAAAGGCTGCCACTCCTTCTATTAGTTTTGGATGTCCAGAAAAAATTTCAAATGCATCTACAATGCTTGTAAATATACACCAATAGATTACATTTTTTTTGTACAATTGCCTTAATCCTTATCCAGTTTGATGTTGGGGAGTGTGCTGTAGTGATAGCTTTTAATATTTTATCCCTAGCAGCAAGAAATCAGTCATCTGTATGTTTTGGATATATCATTGCCTATGAGACAATTGTCCCATATTTTCCTAAAAACATCAAGGGGAGTCAAGGCTTTTAAAACTGTTCTAAAGTCTTCAATAGTAGAGTTCTGTAACTATAAATGTCCCCTCTAATATTTTGGCATATTTGGCTGAGTGTGCTCAGATTATAGGGAGGAAATCTAGAATGGTGTGAAAATCTACTCCAGTCAACAAGACAACTGCTTTTATGATTAGTTCTGCATCTCTCTCTTGCAGATTAGCCACCCTTCTCAATGGGTGCACCTGTGTACTAGGGATTTTGTTTCAGTAGAAGAGTCAGAATCTGATAATTCCTCAATACTTTGCTTACAAGGGGGTTTCCGCTGATATTCTTCTCCATCAATAAGTATCAGAAATCATGTAACTAAGTGTTTCATTTTCTTCAGAGTATTTTTTCAGTGGAACACTTTTATTATTTCTTCTTCTTCTTTTGGCTTTTCCCAGTTAGGGGTCACCACAGTGGCTTACCTGTCCACTCATGATTGGCACTGGAGTTTAACGGTGTCAAGTTTCCAGCCCGGTGCCCAACCTTCCACAGAAAGCACACACGCACGCACACACTCACACCTAGGGCCAATTTAGAGTGTCCAATCCACCTACAGCATGTCTTTGGGATGTGGGAGGAAACCGGAGCACACAGAGGAACACTTTTATTACTGAATTCTTTTAATTTGCCTATATGATTTGTATTCTCCCTGTGTCTATTTTTTTGGTATAGTTGCTTTCCTTTGTTGGCTGTTCTGACTAACCTTTGACCTGGGGGTGTTTCAACCAGTTGCTGTTTCCATTGTTTAACTCTTGTATTATAAACTGATTCACAGGGATGGCCTGAAATGCTATTTTTAAATTCTTCTTGACAGTCATTAAAAGATGCCCAACAAGAGGCCAGTACTTTATTTCCTTTCTGTTTCAATTTCTTTTTAAGATTTTCTTACCTTTTCTTATCAAAAGTTCCTCCCCCTGGGAACTGCAGTGCACTATCGTTTTAGTGAGCTCAGACAATTTCACTAAATGATTACAGCTATCTCGACGATATTTATTAAACATATGCCTGGCTGAAGTCTCACACTCCACATGTTTTAATACACCTAAATTGGTGCCCATTGTAACACCCACTCACATAACAAAGTTGAATGATGTGTGACTGTGATTATAAACCCTTTCATACTACTCAGGAATCCTCTCTCATCCTTAATTATTTTTTGTTGTGATTAAAACTTGAATTCATACATAGTAAGGATGCTCTGTCCTTACAAGAAGGATACTCTAGTCCTTATTACTTTATGATTAGAACCCAGTCTCATTCAATCAAAAGGAACTTTGTTATTTAAATAATTAACTATTGCTTTCATCCAGTTTCCCCACTCCGTTACAATTTATCCACTCACATACAACTGTTATCAGTTATAGAGGTTGTTTGTACAGCTTATCTGCAGAGACCCAAACTCTGCTGCAAGTGAGAAAAATAAAAAATTATGTATTTATACAACAGAAATGTGCATGTCAGAAAACCTGTCACAAATGGGCCCAGTAGCACCTTCTGCAGCAATGCACAACAGCTCAACAAATCCGAGACTTCATATCATCAAACTGTTACGGTAACAAAATAACTTCAGACAACACAGATCAGCAGAGAAGAATAATCTCCTTGTTTGCAGAGAACACAATATGTGGGAGACTAGGTAATCAAGATCCTGTCTCCCCAAACCATAAAAAGCTTAATTCTTTTAAAGTATTTTTGAACAAAATGCAGTAATATACTTACTATTATGCTATAGCCATTGACCAATTAAGCAATAACTGAGGAGCTGGTGTGGGTATATGAGGATTTACCTACAGTTGGCAGGGTTTGATCACAAGGGTGAAGCCCGAGTGCTTAAAAAAGTCAATCATGGGTAAATCCTCATATACCCACACCCACGAGTTGGTTATTGCTATTATACAATGACATTATTTAAGAAAGAAATTGATACCGTTCTTAAATAATGTCTTTGTATGATGGTGCCATAGTGCTCCCCATTATTTCCTCATTGTCCTGCATTTCCTGATGTCCCCTCTAGTATTTTGGCATATTTGGCTGAGTGTGCTCAGACTACAGGGAGGCAATCCAGAATGGCTTGAAAATCTACTCCAGTCCATAAGACAACTGCTTTTATGATTAGTTCTGCATCTCCCTCTTGGGGATTAGCCACCTTTCTCAATGGGTGTAGCTGTGCACTGGGGATTTTGTTTAAGTAGAAGAGTCAGAATCTGATAATTCCTCAGTACTTTGCTTACGAGAGGGTTTCCACTGATATTCTTCTCCATCAATAAGTATCAGAAATCATGTAACTAAGTGTTTCATTTTCTTCAGAGTATTTTGTCCATGGAACACTTTTATTACTGAATGGTTTTAATTTGCCTATATGATTTGTATTCACCCTGTGTCTATGTTTTTGGCGTAGTTGCTTTCCTTTGGGAGGGTGGCCTAATGGTTAAGGTGTTTGCCTTACAACCACAAGGTGCAGGGTTTAATACTCACAAAAGATAATTGGCTAAGCTTAAAATGTCTCGCAAGGGCAGTTAGCTTAGTACTAATCTATGAACCTATGAACCTTTGTTGGCTGTTCTGACTAACCTTTGACCTGGGGGTATTTCAACCAGTTGTTGTTTCCATTGTTTAACTCTCATATTATAAACTGATTCACAGGGATGGCCTGAAATGCTATTTTTAAATTCTTCTTGACAGTCATTAAAAGATGACCAGCAAGAGTCCAGTACTTTATTTCCTTTCTGTTTCAATTTCTTTTTAAGATTTTCTTACCTTTTTTTATCAAAGGTTCCTCCCCTTGGGAACTGCAGTGCACTATCATTTTTAGTGAGCTCAGACAATTTCACTAAATGATTACAGCAATCTCAAAGATATTTATTAAACATATGCCTGGCTGAAGTCTCACACTCCACCTGTTTTAATACACCTATACTGGTGTCCATTGTAACACCCACTCACATAGCAAAGTTGAATGATGTGTGACTGATTATAAACCCTTTCATACTACTCAGGAATCCTCTCGTCCTTAATTATTTTTTGTTGTGATTAAAACTTGAATTTATACATAGTAAGGATGCTCTGTCCTTATGAGATGGATACTCTAATCCTTATTACTTTATGATTAGAACCCAGTCTCATTCAATCAAAAGGAACTTTATTTAAATAATTAACTATTGCTTTCATCCAGTTTCCCCACTCTGTTACAATTTATCCACTCACATACAACTGTTATTAATTATAGAGGTTGTTTGTACAGCTTATCTGCAGAGACCCAAACTCTGCTGCAAGTGAAAAAAATAAAAAAAAATTATGTATTGATACAACAGAAATGTGCATGTCAGAAAACCTGTCACAAATGAGCCCAGTAGTGTGCATGCATGCACACAAAACAAACAAATCCGAAGACTTCTATCACAATCATCATGTAACAGTTAAACAAAATAAACAACAGACACAACAAATCAGCAGAGTAGAATAAATCTTGTTGTTGTTTGACACACATGTACTGGGGAGGGAGACTAGGTAATCCTGTCCCTGTCTCAAAAAGCTTAAAAAAGCTTAATTTTTTTGTAAAAAAAAAAAAAAAATAGTTATATTACTATTATTTATATATTGACCAATTATAAATTAGTGGTGTGGTTATATGAGGATTTATAAAAGCCAAAAAACTGATATAGAGTGAAGTATAGTACAGTAATAGCAACGAGTAAAAGAAATAATAAACTGCACAACAACTTACAAGGCAGAAACTTTAATCGAAAAAACAATAAAGCAAAAAGCAAAAAGGGTTAGCGCTTTTCCCGACTCACAGGTCGCTTCATCAGATGTAAGTTGTTGTGCAGTTTATTATTTCTTTTACTCATATATGAGGATTTATCCACAGTTGGCAGCGTTTACTCACAAGGGTGAAGCCCTAGTGTTTAAAAAAGCCAAACATGGGTAAATCCTCATATACCCACACCCACGAGTTGGTTATTGCTATTATACAATGACATTATTTAAGAAAGAAATTGATACCTTTATTAAATAATGTCTTTGTATGATGGCGCCATAGTGCTCATCCACATTGTTTCCTCATTGTCCTGCATTTCCTGATGTATTGTGCATGCTCATGGAATTTACGTTCCCATGCTCGCACAGTACATCAGTGCTGTTGGAAGCAAGAAACAGAGAAAGGAAGATCTCAGGTGCCTTTTTTTTTAACTATAAAATCCAGACAGTTTAGAGGTATGAGAGGAGAGAGAGAGAGAGAGAGAGAGACAGAGCACAAATACAGGGAAAATCAGGTACGTTTCTTTAGTCCGGAAGAACATACTCAATTGTCCTTGTATTTGCCCTGCCCTCTGTATGTACCTGTCAATGTCTATGCTCAAGAAATGTGGACAACATCTTAAATAATGGGGGTTAAAGGCCCCAGAATAGACACCAATTGTAAATGTTGCTCTTATAAATTTAGAAAACTGCTAGAATAACAAGATTTGTGTTGGCGTGTATTTGTGAAGGATATGAAGTCTCAAACTGAAATGGGTGCCATTATTTAGTGGCTTCACTCTCAGTGATTTGTTGAAAAACCACAAATTTTATGAGGAACAGACAAAAAATATGAGATAAAAATCTGGACATTCTGTGAAAATCGGGACAGTTGAGACATGCCTCTTTAGGGGATACAAACAGAAGAAAGCCCGTCTGCTCAGTGGTACTTCAGTGACTGGACTTTTTCTGTTCGCATATGCTCAATTTACAATGGGCACATTGGTCAATCTGTCCAATCAGCATACTCATTTTTGAATAGTAATGAGCTATCATTGGATGATTAAGCAATAACCAATGAGTGGGTGTGGGTATACGGATGATTTACCCATGGTTGGTGTGGTTTGATCACAAGGTGAAGCCCAAGTGATTAAGCAAAGACAACCATGGTAAATATTCAGTATACTCACACACACGAGTCAGTTATTGCTATTATACAATAACATTATTTAAGAAAGAAATGACTTTTCTTAAATAATGTCTTTGTATAATGGTACTGTAGTGTTCCTCCATGCTGTTTCCGTATTCCTCTGCATTTGTTGATGTACTTCGCACGTGTATAGGGCTTATGTTCCCATGATTGCACAGTACGTCAGTACTGAGGAAAACAATCAACAGTGGGAGGAAGGAAGACCGCTTTTATTTTAATTATAACATCTGCACAGTTGAGAAGTATGAGAGAGGGAGGGCAGAAATACAAGGAAAATTGGGTATGTTTCTTTAGTTTTGCAGAATGTACCCAATTTTCTTATATTTGCTCTGCCCTACATACGTACCTCTCAATCTCTTAGCTCAAGAAATGTGGACAAAACCATAAATAATGTGGGGAAAGGCTTCAAAAAGGGACCAGTTGTAAATGTTTCTCTTATAAACTTAGAAAGCTGCAAAAATTTGTGTTATTGTGCATTTTCTGAAGGAAGGAAAGTCTGAAACTGAAATGCATGTCATTATTTAGTGACTTCATTCCTCAGTGATTTGTCAGAAAAACATACATTTTATAAGGAACATCTGAAAAATATCAGGCAAAAGTCTGAATAGTTGAGACTAATGTCTCTGTATCATGTAGCAATAGAAAAAAAGTCTGTCTGCTCAATGGAACTTCAGCGACTGGACTTTTTTCTATTGGTATATGCTCAATTTAAAATGGCCACACTGGTTGAGCTGACCAATCTGTGTGCACATTTTTGAATAGCAATGAGTTGTCACTGTATAATTAGAAATAAATACCTTGCTTTAGTTTTGCTAATTAAGCATCTCCTGACTGTCTGTCGGTAACTTTCAATATTATGCACACGTTCCGAGTTCCATAATGGAGCCTTCTACACTGGCCATGCTGGTACTTTCATGTTGGCAGGAAATACATTTTCAGAAGCAGACTAAAAATGTTAAGAATCCATTCTGAAATTAAACTTACATCAACAAAGAACATTCATTAAAATATTTTCCCTTTTCTTACACTTCTCCCTTCACAGCTCCAGATGGCTCAGATCTCCACTCAGACAAGCAAGAAACTCCTCTATCTCTGTTAATGGTGGATTCAGCCAATGGATTGCCCCCATTGCCCTTAGGGCTTGCGTCAGGTTGGTGGCATTCTCCTTGGCAGCATGTATCATGTCAGTAGCCTGGTGTCTGACCTGATCAGTTTCTTCACTGGCCTCTAACAGCATTCATGTTATTCACCACATCCCACCAGGCATGGTTGTGATAGGGCAAGTCAGATTTATCGTGGTCAATTCTCCACTGACTGTGGTGATGGAAGGCCTGCAACAAGACCTCTTTCTTTGCATAGGAGAACTTGCATTTTCATGTCTTGCATTTGACAGACATGCTGTTCTGTAAGGAAAGAATAACCTTTGTGAGGATAAGCACATTAGTATATTTCATATACACGCACCCTTATACAAAGTAATGCTGCTGGTAGGTGCTATATATATATATATATATATATATATATATATATATATATATATATATATGGATTCACTTTATAATTTCGAAAAATTGAAATCCCGAATTTCAGTTTTTCGAAACCATAAAGTCGAATGGCCTAAATCCCGAAACAACACAATCACGAAACACAAAATCATGAACCGAAATACACCATACACCACACAACACATTCATCATTCAACCCAAACCACAACAAACAAAACACACACAAACACAAAAACACACACAAATAAACCTAAACTACATGTAAGCAGGGGGGGCAAGCTGCTCCCCCCCACCCCCCTAACTCCGAGATTGCACAAACACACACAGAAGGAAACTCACACCAACACATTCTACAGCACCTCGCACACACACAAGCATCATACATATACAAACACCAACACATCCAGCACTTACACATCAATACTTTCACCTGCCTACCCTAACCCACACGTACAGCTAACAAACACATTCACACACACTCAAACTCCCACACAAAACCCTA
>NC_056731.1:1922658758-1922761258 GCF_019279795.1 Protopterus annectens | reverse complement strand
CATTACTTGGCTGTTTCTCCCCAGTTAATATAAACACTGTTCAAACCTGTCAGTGTGCATACTGTTTTTTTATTTACTTCTACAATGATTTCAGATATTGAAATAAAAGTTTTAAATTAAAATTTTATAGCACAAACACTGGTAGCCATCTGTTAAACAAACAATAAAGTCAGACAATGAAAACAGACTTAGCATGAGCAGTAAACTTCTCTGCCCTTGAAACTCACATTCTTTGAAACTGCATTGAAACAAACATTCAAAGAAAATGCATCTGGCCAGTGACAGATTAAGTTTACCTTTGGGCTGTTTCAAACCATAGTCTCCTTGCACAAATTTTTATGGCCATGTATACATTTATGTGTTCTTTGATTCACCTCCCTGATTGTATAATGCAGCACCACTTATTAGTATGTTTTAAATTTATAGTTTTGAACCTGCTTCCAGTAAGGAATGAAACAAAATGTTGTGTCTTTCAGCTTTTCCCAGTTAGGGGTTGCCACAGCGGAACTCCGGTCCGCTAATGATTGGTAGTTGATTTTTACGTGCCGAGTTACCAGCCCTGATGCACAACCTTCAATGAAGGTACGCCCATTCACGCATGTCTCCACGCAGAAGATGCTCTAGCTGAGAATCGAACCGGACAGCGTCTTACTGTGAGGCGACAATGCTACCACAGCACCATGAACCAAAAATGACAAAACTACCCATTTCAGAAAATGTTAACCATAAAAGGCCACTCAGACTTCTATCATTACAGTCCACCAGTATCAGTCAATATGCACAATCTCTGCAGAAGTAAAAGTTATCTGAATAATTCCACATTAAAGAGATCTGTAACTAATGAAGAGGTTGCTACTGGCAAACAACTTTATATTTCAGTGTTTCATCTAGAAATTCAGTGCTTACTACACTTGAAGAATGAATTGCCTATGTTACATTAGAAAAATTTGGAAAGCTGGTAATATTGCAATAGGGAATGGCTGAAAAACAGACAAGTTCATAGTAACTAGCCATCTCATACAAAGGAGGACACACTGAGGAGTGCAGCACCCCCCCTTAAAATGCACCACATATCAGCAATCCAAAGGGCACTGCATGGTTTGGGAGTAGAATGCACAGCCTTCTGCAGCAAAGGCAATTATGCTACTAACACTGCTTTCAAATTCTACAGCACAAACATTGACTGCCATTTATTAAACAAAACAGCAAGTTGCACATTGAAAATAGACTTAGCATGAGCAACAGTAAATTTCTCTTTCCTTGAAACTCATATTTCTTTGAAAATGCACTGAAATTCATAATTCCTTGAAATGCACAGAAACTCATAATTCCCTGAAAATGCACTGAACCTCAAACTCGCAATTCCTCAGAAGTTTGATACTTGGTGTAGGGGATTAAGGCTCTTGTCTCCTGTAACCAAGGTACAGGGTTTGAGCCTGATCAAGTTAACTGACTAACCTGCCCCCTTAAGTAAAGCATTGCACACCATACCTCTCAATCTCTTAGTGCAAGAAATGTGGACAAAGCCTAAAATAATAGTGGTACAATAACCCAAATTAGGGACAGATTTTAAATATTGGTAGTGACAATAGGAGATACTGCCAGCTATGCCAAGAGAAGTGGAGCACTGGATGTGTAATACATGCCAGCATAGCTAACTGGAGTTTAGTAAAGAATTATACGTCATTTGTATATTAAACTGATTTGTACAGATGTGTGTGTTGAAAAATGTAGTTGTAAAGTTGCTCGTGTTAAAAATGTATCAATAGTGTACCCTGATGGACAGAAAAGAAATATGCATGTATTATTGTAACTGTGTAAAAGTATATCAATCCCAGCTAACTTTGGAAAATAGTTGAAATTAAATTAGGCCATAAAAATTGTATCTCACAGTTCTAAATGCAGTCAGAGACAAAAAGTCTGTACTAGGAAACTTCTTGCATTGTCATTGGGGTGAACTAATTGCTACTCTGAAAGGGTGGAGGGTTGAAATTGTTTTATGACTTTCAGGAGATGCAGCATATCTTAACAAGGCTCTCTGTGTGTACTAGTGACAGCTGTGTGATAAATTCTGACAGCTTCTAGCAATAGGGGGTTACATGGGAACCAGAAGTTAGATAACCAGATGTATGTAATGTCATTCTATACATAAATAATGATTTAATATTAGAGGAGACTGAAGTCTCTGAGGCAGTCTGTTTCTTGGAACCTGACATAGAGGGATCCTTCACCTACTTCATATTGCCTTGCTGTAGTAAGTAAACCAGTGAATAGTAACTCTTTAGATTAGTCAGGAAAATATACTGAGATTAAGTACTGTTTTTCTGTATCTGTGTGAATCTATTCATGTGTGTTATTTTAATATTTCCTGTGGTGGAAACTCTAGTGTTTACTGTAAGTAGATAGTGTTTTCATGTTCTTTTAATATTTATTATTAAATAAATTTAAACTTAACATTGTGACTGGTCCTTTTAGAAAATATTTAAGCTTTGAAAGTATTTGCGTATATTTTTTGGTGATAATCTCCGTCACTCTTGAAAGCATGGCTGTTTGGTCAACATTACCATTTATTAACTTCACTCAGTATAATTGGATACCCTTTTAAGAGCCTCATAGTAACTGACTGGTGGCAGTGAATCTACCTAATACTCTGGGCAAAGTTGGTAGAGTGGGTGATCTGTGCCAGCCTTTTCCAGGTGTGTGCCTGTGAAAATTAAATCTCAAAGAGTGTGTGTGTCAGCTCCTTGGAGCAGGGACACAAGGCACTGGTTTCATAGATAGAGTGGTAAATTACTTGGCTTGGACATTTGTCTTAAGACTTAACTCTACAGCTGTGCCAGTGGGCAGCCTTACCGGGATCCTAGGGAGAGACTGAGAGAGAAATGCAGACCCTGGACTGAGTGTGTTCCCTGTGTGCTCTTAAGGGAAATTGTGCTTGATGCAGAGTGCTGCATCTGAAATTACTGTGTGTATCTATTTTTGTTCCAAATGAATGCCCCTCTCTAGTGTCAGTGGTCAGGATTCAGACTCCTTGATTACTGCCCCCACAGTGGAGACGTCACATATAGGTGAGCAGTGCTGTGGATATTAATTGAGCTTCTGTAGCATGTAGGCAGTTGTCACTAAAGGTGGGTGTACTCTCAATCAGCCACAAAGTAAACATTCAGAGTTTCATTTCACAACAGTTCTATTTAATTTCTTTTTTAGTTTAGTTTAGTCAAGGAAAGTAGGTGAAGATGTCAGCAGAGGATTATGACAAGATGATAAAGAACCAGTTGGCCAAGGTGTGCAAAACATCACAATAAACAAAACATGCTGGAGGGATAGGTTCCTGACCCAGAGACTCCCCAGACTCTGGAATAGATTGCCCATACATGTCAAGAAGAGTGCCTCTTTGGACCTCTTCAAGAGGAACCTTGACGATTGGATGGGAGAAAGGAAATTCACCCCAGGGATCATGTCAGTTCGCCTGCTAGACAGGGGTCCAGGAAAGTAAATAATGTGGGAAGAAATAGCCAGGGAATTGTTATGGCTAGGCTTGTATAGGCCCTAGGGCTGATAGCCTAGTACCAACCTATGAACCTATGAACCTATGAAACCAAGGGACTGGTGGATGCCAGCCTGACTAAAGAAATTATTTCAGCTTTAGTCGCAGCTCAGATCAGCAACCGGGAGGATTACTAGTCTGTTGATGGGAATTTGCAGCCCTCAGAAACAGGACAATCCACCTTTTCTTCAGAGGACTTAAAACTCTATCTGGAGTTAAAGAGACTGGAACTAGAGGCCATACTTTCGAATTAGAATCATCAAAGAGACTGCAGCATTTGGAGACTGAAGAAAAGGAAAAACAAGTGGAATTAGCATCAACAGAGAGACTGCAGCAGCTGGAGGCTGAAGAAAATGAGAAGCAGCGTCAACATGAGAGGGAGATGCTAACCCTTCACCAGGGTCATGAAGGTAATGGGGAAGGGTGTAACCAAACCCCAGAAGCAATAAAAGTCAGCACATTTCTTCTACAATTTACAGAGGGTGATAATTTTGATAGTATTATTCATATATTTGAAAGGGTATGTAAACAGTATAATGATAACCAAAGGCTCTGGGTACGGTTCCTGACCCCCTTACTCCATGGTGAAGCTGTAACTGCTGTTGCTAAATTGTCTGATATTAATTGTTTAAATTATGATAAAGTCAAATGTTCTTACTTGAATGCTTTAAGTTAGCACCTGAAACATACAGAAAAAAAAGTTTTATGAGCATAGACGCAAAGCAGATTAAAGTGTGTGCAATTATATTGCTGTGTTAAGCATCATTGTTATTTTCATAAGTGGGTGAGTGGGTGATTGGTCACCACTTTTGAAAGGCCTTCAGACCTTTTAGTGAGGGAACAAACCTCATGTTGGCCGTTTGGGTAATTTTTCCATCTCTTTCAACTTTCTGATTTAAAAGCCTGCATTTGCACGTGTTTCTTTCCTGTAACTAGTCAAATTCATAGGTTCATAGGTTCATAGGTAGGTACTAGGCTATCTGCCCAAGGGCATTTATAAGCCTAGCCAGAATGTGTTGGCTTTTGCCTCCCTTTTAAATTAGTTTCCTGAAATTGATATTCCCAGACGACAATAAGATATTGGAGGCATTTAAATTAACATTAAAGTCCGTATCCCTTCAGAAATTGGTATTTACGCAGCTGATGATATTTAACAATGCATACTATACTCGTCTCACTTTGCACAAATTTGATGCGAAGAATTCATCCATATGCCCACATTGCTTTGATCAGACAGCAGATTTGCTTCACATGTTCTGGAGTTGTAAGTGCATTTATAAATTGTGGAATTCATTAAAATTGCAGTTACAAAAATGGGTTACCAAAATTCAACACTCTCTTGGGAGTTTATG
Organism: Protopterus annectens; assembly: GCF_019279795.1. Lineage (NCBI taxonomy): Eukaryota > Metazoa > Chordata > Ceratodontiformes > Protopteridae > Protopterus > Protopterus annectens. The sequence goes on along the minus strand of NC_056731.1, from coordinate 1,922,756,359 downwards.
ATTCTTCATATTCGCCCGGAGAATCTAAATAAATCAAAAACTATTGTAATTATGAATATTTGCCTATTAATGAAATTATATATAGCCACAAATTGGTTGAACCCAGCCCAGACATCGTGGGAAAATTTCAGATTGTTGGCAATAAAACACATCTTAGCGCATAAACTGTTAATTAGTGATCACAAGAAAAATATCAACAACATAAAAATCTGGGAGCAAATTTTTAATATTATTTTGGCTTAAGAGGTTACTATCCACTTTTCTCGAACCAGAATATAGTCTAAATCAACCTTAGATTAGATAGAAAATGTACAGAAAAGACAGATTGTTGGCTTGGATTTGTTAATGTTGGATTTTTATTTTTATTATTTTCCTTTTGATTGTTAGCGCTGTACCTTTGATCAATACATGAGGTTGATATATATGTGAAATTAACCAGTGGAAGCATCTTGTATATATTGTATATAATGTGTGAATTTGTAATATGGTTGTGAAAAATAATAAAAAATGATTATTGAAAAAAAAAAGAAATTAGTTTCCTGGGCCTCTGTCCAGCAGGGCCACTGAAGTGATCCCAGGGGTAAATTTACGATTTCCCATCCACTCGTCAAGATTCCTCTTGAAGAGAGTCAGCGAGGGGCTCTGCTTAATATAGACTGGGATTTTATTCCAGAGCGAGGGAAGTCTCTGGGACAGGAATCTATCCCTCCAGCATGTCCTGTTTATTCTTGTGCTGAGGTTTAATTCACTAGAGCGTGTGGCTCTAAGAGATTTGGTTTTCTTGAGGTGGAGCATGTCCATTAATTCTGTGTTGGTCATGGCCTTATACGTCAGGCAGAGATCACCTCTGAGCAGGTGGTAAGCAACCAAGTATAGCTGGAGTTTCTTTAGTTGAGCTGCATAGGGCATCTCTTTGAGGCCCATGATCCTCTTGGTGAGGTACTTCTGTGGTCTTTCCAGCTGTTGCAGGTGTCGAGTAAGGTACATACCAAATGGGGCATTGTACTCTATTATGGGCATAATGAGTGATGAGTAGAGGGGCACAATGACCTCTCTTGATCTGGAGCTGAACACCTTCGTGATTAGGTGGGCTACATAGAAAGAATTTCTAACCACTTTGGCAATGTGATTATCAAAGGAGAGGTTGCTATCTACCTGGGTCCCCAGGTCCCTAATTACATTTTCCATACCTAGTGGATTACCACCTATGTGGTAATTCATGGGCACTTTGTTTTTTCCAAAGGGGGTGACTATGCATTTTTTTAGCATTCAGCTTGAGGCCATGGCTCTGACACCAGGTATCTGTCTCTGTAAGACCCTTCTGGAGGATGTCTGTGTCAGCCAGAGAGTTGATTATGGCCCCCAGTTTGCAGTCATCTGCGAACTTGGTCAGCCATAGTCCTCCCATGCTTGCCTGTACCTCAAAGAAGTATATACCAAACAGGAGGGGTCCTAGGACTGAGCCCTGTGGGATGCCACTTGTAACTGGTTTAGAGTCGGACATGGCACCTGTAACTCTGACCATGTGTGTTCTATCCGTGAGCCAGTTGGCCACTCATCTCGTGACATAGGGGTTAATGTTCAAGCTGGTGAGCTTGCCTATGATGCCAGAGTGGGAAATGGTGTTGAAGACCTTAACGAGATCCAGGTAGGTTGTGTGGACTACCTTCCCTTCATCTATGGCCTTGGTAACTGTTTCAAAGAACTCAACTAGGTTTAGGAGGCAGGATCTGCCTTTAACACATCTGAATTGGGTAGGGTCCAGTGTCTGGAGGTTCCCAACATCTCTGTTTATGAGTTCCATGATGATTCGCTCCATAGCTTTGCAGACCAGGCTAGTCAGGCTTATAGGGCGATAGTTCCCAGGTTCTGTTGTGGCACTACCTTTGTGGAGTGGAATGACTGTTGCTGTATGCCATTCTTTGGGTACATAGCCTGTGGTAAGGCTGAGACTGAATAGTGAATTTAGGTGAGGGTTTAGTTCCTTTTGGAGCTTGTGTAAGACACAGCCTGGGACACCATCCAGTACCATTGATGCTGTGTTCTTAGCTTTGGAGAGGGCTGTTTTTACCTGCATGTCCGTGATGTCTGGGGCTCTGCATTCTTCTGGGATGGACACGGGCCCTTTTGGGGGTGAGGGGGGGGTGAAGTTTGCACTGAACTTTTCAGCCAGGATGTTGGCAATGTCAATTGGTTCAGTGTATTTATTGCCATTTTGCACTAGCTCAGAGCATATCTGAGAGTTGCCACCTAAGTTTTTGACATAGCTAAAGAAGGCTTTGTGGTTATCTTTAGAGTCTTTGACAATTTTTCTTTCAAAACTGGCCTTGGATGATTTTATGAGGTATCGTAGTATCTTGCTAATATTGATCAATGATGCCTTTCCTTTTTGGGATTTTGCTCTATCATGTAGTAGTTTCCTCCTTCTGTTTTATAACTTATTATGGTCAGGGACCACCAGACTGGTTTCCTCTTTTTGAAGGAGTGAGTCTTGGTTTTACTTGGGATGGCTCGATCCATGCATCCCTGTAGATGCTCATAGAATGCACTTGTAAAAGATTCTGAGGTTTGGGTAGCATTATCTTTTAGCATGGGGGCCTTTAAACTTTCCAGCTCAGTCTTGAGAAGTGTGAAGTTTGCTTTTGAAAAGTTTTTCACAGTGGTTTCCTTGACTGGGGGTGGGGTCAGGATGTGGATGTCCAGTGTGATTAGTTTGTGATCTGATCTCACCAGCGAGGGGTTTACCTCCAGCGTGGAACACTGATCCCCCATGTTGGTGATGATCAGGTTCAGTATGTTTTCACCTCTAGTAGGCGCGGTGACCAGCTGTTCCAGGGCGTTAGAGTTTATAAACTCTAGGAAGTGTTGGGCAAAGGAGTTTGTACTAGAGTAATTCTCCCAGTCAATGTTCAGGTAGTTGAAATCTCCCAATATGATGGTGTTTGGTAGGACCTTTATATTTTCCAGTGTTCTCAGGAATGCTGAGTGGGGGTCCTGAGACACAGTAGGTGGTCTGTAGCAGGCTATGATCTGAAAAGCAGCCTTGCTCACTGTTAGCTGCACATGGATGGTCTCCGAGGCCTTGTGCTGTGCTACTAAACAAGCGGTGTGGGTATCCTTTATGAAAATGGATACGTCCCCTCCTTTTGTATTTTGTTCCGGGTTCTGGGGCCGAAAGTTATGATATGAGTTGTAGCCTGGTAGTGCTGGGGTGCTCTCTGGAGCTTTGAACCAGGTTTCTGTTACTGCACAGATATCAATTTGCTCTAAGCTAAGTAGTGCCTCGAGTGCATGCATTTTGAGGTTTAGACTTCTGGCATTGAGTAGCATTACCCTCAGGTTTTGGTTTCTTGCGTTTTTTTATGGATTTTATGGGTTTATCCTTTGAGCCTTGCCTAAGAAAGGTACTACGGGGCTGGCAAGAGCCTTGGCCAGTATTCAAAAGCCTAAGGGTGACAGGTGCAAGCCATCTCTGGTGAAGCAGCGTGGCTTGTCGAGCATGTCGTCTCAGGCTGACAGACACTGGATACCCTTTGAATGACACCAATAGCTTAGCCAATTGTTAAAAATGATCATTTTTTTCCTCATACTGTGGCATCATTCTTGGTGAGGGCAAGATGCTACTCAGGGACAGGGTCATACCAGCCTGGGCTACATGATCAGAGAGTTCCTCTATGTCTCTTTTCATGTAGTCCAGGGAGGTACATCTCAGGTCGTTCACACCAACATGTACAATGACAGAGTCATATTTGTACTTGTTTTGGAGTGACCTGAGTGCTTGTGTTATGTGGCGGATGCTGGCACCCGACAGGCAGCTCACAGTAACCTTCTCCTTGTTCAGTCTAGTGAGTGGGATGTCAGTGTGCCTGACTATGGAGTCACCTATTACTAATGTATTGGGTGTGTTGTTTTGCCTTATGGGCTGTGGTTGCTTGGCACACTGGCTTTGTGAAGTATGTGATACGACGTTTTTGTTTGAGGGTGGAGGTTGCTTGGATGTCTGCTTTGAAGGTCTCTGCTGCTTAGGCAGATTTTTATTTAGAGCCTCCGAGTATGTTTTTGAGTATTTATGTGTGTTGTTTGCTGGTGTATGTATGACTGTTTTATGTGAGACTGGAAATGTGGTGTAAGTGTTTCCCTTCTCCTCCTGACTAGTTGTTCCAGCCTTTGGTTGTGAGAGCTTGGCCTCCAGTTTGGCTGTATAGTTGCATCTCTCACATACATTTGTGTTTGCTGGAAGGAGGAGGGGGTTGTCCATGTACATGAGGCAATTGTAACATTGCCTCAAGATTCCCAGATTCACCAGCTGGACTGGAGAGTATACCTGAAACTGCACTTTGGACATGCTTGTATGGATAACTGTACTGTTTACTGATTTCCCGGTAGGGACGATATAGGGATCCTTGAACTTTTGTATGGTAAAGGGGGAGATGCTGTATTGGCGTTTATTAGTGCTAACTGAGAGCTTGGAGTAAGTGCTGGGCTGTAACAGGGAAGTTTGAGTGCTTAGTTTCAGAGTTTGACTAGTTCTAAGGGAAAAATTGAAGAGCAGACTTCATGGAGCCTAAGTTTAACCCTAGCTAACCAGCACTGCACGGTGCGCAAAACCGCGCTAATGCGGGTTTTAAAGCAGGGAAATGAAAGAGCTAGGAATTAGCCCAAAACGGCCAATAAACTACAAGTTGCTGGGCTGTGACCACTCCTCCAGGAACAGATAGGCTGCTCAAAGCTCCCCACTCTCACTGGTGAACAGAGAAACTTCCTCCTATCCAAGTAAGGATATGGGCAACACAGGAACTTATACAGATACAGATTCTTAGTTTTAGCACTTGAATTTGCTTATTCGTGCTCAGCACTTGTTCAAAACTTGTTGTAAGCACTAAATAAGCTATAAATGACTACAGCACTCAACCTTCCTCATTACCTAGAGGAAAACAGTTTTTGTACTTACTTTCTTCACTTGCTTAGAGAAAAACAGCTCTTGCACTCACCTTCCTCACTTGTCTAGAGGAAAATAGTTTTTTATTCAGGCATGTCCAAGGGTCAGCTCTCAGTGTTTTCTCCTGTCTATCTGATGAATCTGGGCATCTTGGGGCAATGTAGCACTTGCCTCATGTACACATACAACCCTCTCCTCCTACCACCCAACACTATAACCTGTGAGAGATGCACTTATCTAGCCAAACTGGAGGTAAAGTTCTCTCCAACCAAGATTGAACTTGCCAGTCAAGAGGAAAAGGTAAATACTTGCACCACACCACACTCATCACATAGTCCCATTAAACCTACACCACCAAAATCTACACATGGAAACAAAAAAAATTCATGGAGACTCTCAATAATAATCTGCTCAAGCAACAGAGACCTCCAAAGCAGAAATGCAAGCAACCTCCATCCCCCAACACAACCCAGATGACACATAGCCCACAGACTCAGTGTGCCACTCAACCACAGCCCATAAGGCAAAACAACTTACCCAACACACTAGTCATAGGTGACTCTATAGTCAGGCACACTGATATCCCACTCACCAGGCTAAACAAGGAGAAAGTTACTGTCAGCTGCCTGTTGGGTGCCAGGATCCACCACATAACCCACACACTCAGGTCACTCCACAACAAGTACATATATGACTCTGTCATTGTCCATGTTGGTGTGAATGACCTGAGATGTACCTCCCTGGACTACATGAAAAGAGACATGGAAGAGCTCTCCAATCTTGTAGCCCAGGCAGGTATGACCCTAGCCCTAAGTAGCATCCTGCCATTGCCCAGAATGATACCGCAGTACAAGGACAAAATGACTGACTTCAACAATTGGCTAAGTTTCTGGTGTCATTATAAGGGGATCCAGTATCTGTCTGCCTGGGATACTTTGCCAGAGATGGCCTGTATCTGTGACCCCTGGGATTCCGGATACTGGCTAAGGTTTTTGCCGCCCCTATAGAGCCTTTTTTAGGCAAGGTTCAAATGACAAACCCACCACCGTAACAGGAACAGGCAAGCAAAAACTGAGGGTAATGCTGCTCAATACTAGAAGTCTAAATCTCAAAATGCACTCCCTCTAGGCACTCCTTAAAATGGAAAACATTGATATCTGTGCAGTGGCTGAGACCTGGTTCACGGCTCCAGAGAGCACCCCTGGATTACCAGGCTATAACTCATACCACACTTTTCAGCCACCTAACCTGGACTGGAACACCAAAGGCAAAGGTGTGTCCATATTCATTAAGGATATCCACACCTCCATGCTAGTTGCTCAGCATAATGCATCCAAGGTTATCCAAGTGCAACTAACTTTGGGCAAAACTGCAATCCAAATTGTAGCTTGCTACAGATCCCCCACCATGCCCTAGGATTCCCACTCCTCTTTTCTTGATATACTGGAAAATATTAGGGTTCAACCAAACACCCTAATAATGAGTGATTTCAACTACTCATGTACCAACTCCTTCACTCAACGCTTTCTGGAATTCATAAATTCCAATGCCCTGGATCAACTTATCCACACCCCCACCAGGAGCAACAATATCCTAGACCTAGTCATTACCAACATGAGTGACCGGTGTTCCACACCTGAAGTCAACTCCTCATTGGTCAGATCCAACCATAAGCTAATCACCCTAGATATCCACATCCTGCCCCCAGCCCCCATTAAGAAAACCATGGTAAAAAAATTCTCCAAAGCCAACTTCATGCTTCTTAATACAGAAGTGGCAAACTTCATGACACCCATGCAGATGGACAATACAGTTACGACTGCTAAATCCTACACAAATGCACTCTATAAGCACTTACATGAGTGCATGGATCATGCTACCCCAAACAGAACCAAGACGCTATCCTCCAAAAAAAGGAAGCCAGTTTGGTGGTCCTCTGCCTTAAACAAACTCTACAACAGAAGGAAGAAACTCTTGTAAAAGAGAGTAAAATCCCATGAGTGGAGGAGCTCCCTGGTCAGCCTCAGTAAGAAGCTGAGATCCCTTATAAGATCCTCCAAAGCTAGCTACAAAAACAAAATTGCCACTGATTCTAGGGACAACCACAAAGCATTCTATAGCTATGTTAAGAATCTCAGTGGCAACACCCAGATCTGCTCTGAGTTACAGCACAACAGCATGAAAATTACAGAACCAACTGATATTGCCAACATCCTGGCAGATAGGTTCAGTGCTAACCTTACCCCCCTCTCACCCCATAAAGGGCCCATATCTATACAGGAAGAATGCAGAGTCCCTGTAATCACAACAAAGCAAGTAAAAGTTGTACTCTCTAAAGCCAAAAACACAGCATCCATGGGACCGAACAACATCCCAGGCTGCGTTTTACATGAACTTCAGAATGAACGGGCTCCCCACCTAAGCACCATGTTCAATCATAGCCTCACATCAGGCTTTGTGCCCACTGAATGGCACACAGTGGCAGTTATCCCACTCCACAAAGGGGGAGCCACCACTGATCCTAGGAACTATTGCCCTATTAGCCTGATGAGCCTGGTCTGTAAGGTCATGGAACGAATCACCCTGGAACTCATAAACAAAGACATTGGTAACCTCCAAACTCTGGTCTCCACCCAGTTCGGGTTTATGAAAGACAGATCATACCTCCTGAACCTGATCAACTTCTTTGAGGCAGTCACCAAAGCCACAGACAAGGGTAAGGTGGTTCACACAGCCTATCTTGACCTCGCCAAGGCTTTCAACACCATCCCCCATTCTGGAATTATAGCTAAACTCACTAAACTGGGTATAAATCCCTAAGTCACAAGATGGGTTGCCAACTGGCTCACTGACAGAACCCACACTGTAAAAGTTGGGGACTCCAAATCTGACTTCAAACCAATGACAAGTGGAGTACCACAGGGTTCAGTCCTGGGACCTCTCCTGTTTGGTATCTACTTCTCTGAAGTACAGGCTAACACAGAAGGCCTTTGGCTAACGAAGTTTGCAGATGACTGCAAACTAGGAGCCATAGTCAAGTCCCCAAATGATGTGGACAGCCTACAGAAGGGCCTCACTGAGACAAATGCCTGGTATCAGACCCATGGCCTCATGCTCAATGCCAAAAAAGTGCATTGTCATCCCTTTTGGTAAAAAGTCTGTACCCATGAACTACCACATAGGCGGCAGTCTACTTAACGCTAAATGTGTGATAAGAGACCTTGGGACCCAGGTGGACAGTAGTCTCTCCTTTGATAATCACATCACCACAGTAGTCAGGAAATTCTTCAACGTGACACACTTCATCACAAAAGGGTTCTCATCCAGGAAAAAAGAGGTCATTGTTCCCCTCTACTCGACACTCATTAGACCCATTATAGAGTACAATGCCCCTTTTGGAATATACCTCACAAGACATCTGCAGCATCTGGAAAGGCCATATAAGTACCTCACAAAGAGGATTACAGGACTCAAACAGATGCCCTACACTAACTGTCTTAAAAAACTCCAGCTTTACTCTGTAGCATATTGCCTACTCCGAGGTGATCTCTGCCTAACATATAAAGCTATGTCAAACCCAGAGCTGTTGGACATGCTACTCCTAAAGAAATCCCAATCCCTCTGAGCTACATGCTCTAGGGACCTAAACTTTGTCACCACAATAAACAGGACATGCTGGAGGGATAGATTCCTGTCCCAGAGACTTCCCATACCCTGGAACAAGCTACCCATCTATGTCAAGCAAAGTTCCTCATTAGCACTCTTCAAGAAAAATCGTGATGAGTGGATGGGAAATAGGAAATACACCCTGGGGATCACTTCTGTGTCTCTGCTTGACAGGGGCACAGGAAAATAACTTTCTTGGGTGGCGTAAGCCAGGGAACCTTGTTGGCTAGGCTTACTTAGGCCCTTGGTCCGATAGCCTAGTACCTACCTATGAACCTATGAACCTATGAGAATCTGTTTGGCAGACCAAGAATGTAACTCTGTAGCTGAGCTATGGAACAAGGGGGATCTCTACTTAGCAAGCAGGGCATCACTTCTCAGGAAGTGGATACCCAGTGCTGCACATGGATATAAGGGCAACCCATGGTGGGCAGCCTAAACCACCCCAACAGAGTCCACCAGTAATAGGGGAAGCTACTAGTTCAGGTACACAGTCAGGATCAAGGGGTAAATGTTTATGTAACCAGTGGGGCCTTGTAACATATAGATGTCCATGGATGCAAGGTGGGGAAAAATGTGGAGGAGCCAGCAAGTGGGAATAACAGTATTCTAGTGGTAAGCTGTCTGGAGACAACAGGGGCACCAAACTATCACAATAGGTTATATCCTATCTTGGTGGATGGAAACAGGCCACTGCTAAGAGAGACACAGCCTCTGACATAACCATTGTGAAGCCTGCAGTGGTTAAAGAGGAGCAGTACTTGACTGGGAAGTCCACTCCAGTCAGAGCTTTAGGAGGGGCCCCATTCCAGATACCTTTGGCCAGGGTTCACCTTGACTGGGAGGGTGAAAAAGAAAGCAAGCAAGTAGGTGTGCTTGAGGATATCTCTGCAGTTGTCCTGATAGGGAATGATTTTGATAATGCAGTACCTTGTGCAAATGCAGTTAGATGCAGTCAGGCTTGGAGACAGGCATGTGAGTCTGGTAGCCTGGGGGAGGCACAGACAGACAGCACACCTGAAGCCATGGCTGGTGATGTGGCTATTTCAGTGTAGCAGTGAGCCTGATGGTGAGTCACAGCTGCTGGTAGGTACTGATGTTCCCTTGAACAGAGTGACTGCAAGGACAGAGGTGAGTGGTAGTACCCAAGCTAACAGTGAAGCACTGCTGTCAGAGGATACCAGACTTCTTGTGGAAGGAGAGCTGGGAAGAGTCACAAAAGTAGAGCTGAGACAGGCTCAGCTCTCAGACCCTACATTCCAAGGCTTGAGGGGAGGTAGCTAAGGAGGCACATGAGTCTCAAGGAAAGGGGGAATTGGTATATTGGAACAAAGGGTTACTGTATAGAGAGTGGACCCGTGTGGGAGGGCTAGAGGGTGAGGTAATACAGCAGTTGGCAGTGCCTAGAGCCTACCTTGTGGCAGTTCCAGCCATAGCCCATGACATTCCTTTTGCAGGTCATATGGGTGTAAAGTGTACCAAGACACTTATTATGCAGAACTTTTACTGGCCTGGGATTTTAAGGGATGTAACAGGGTACTGCAGGACCTGTGAATAGTGCCAAAAAGTAGTTAAGGCAGGAGACAAGGTCAAGGCTCTTTTGATGCCTTTGCCTGTGATTGAGGAGCCATTTCAGAGAGCAGCTATGAATATTGTGGAGCCTTTGAGTACCCCAAGTTCCATAGGGAAGAAATATATCCTAGTGGTAGTAGATTATGCTACCAGATGCCCAGAGTGGTGGCTCTGTCCTCCATCAAGGCAGAGAAGGTGGGAAAATGATTTGTTAGAGATTTTCAGCAAGGTAGGTTTCCTGAAAGAAATACTGACTGACAGCGGTGCCAATTTCATATCAGACCTGCTGTCCTGTCTGTGGAAGCTCTGTGGGGTGAAGCACCTAAAGACCACCCCCTAGCATCCCCAGACTTGTAGTCTTGTGGAGAGATTAAACTCTACACTAAAGACCATGCTATGGGCATTTGCAGACCAGTTTACAAAAGAGTGGGACAAATATTTTCCCCATCTGCTATTTACATACAGAGAGATAACCTGATGAACTTACAGGTTTTTCACAGTTTAAGTTGCTGTATGAGCATAGTGTGAGGGGGCCTTTAGATGTGATTTGTAATGAGTGGAAGGGTGAGTGTGAATCCCACAAGGAGTCTGTTGTGGCATATGTCCTAAACCTCAGGACAAGGCTTAGGGAGCTCATGGGCTTGGCCCATGAGAACCTGGCAGGAGCCCAACAGCAGAAAAATGTCTGATATGACAGAAATGCTTGACCCCGAAAGTATGCTGTGGGACAGCAGGTTATGGTTCTCATTCCTGTCAGACACGATAAGCTGCAGGCAGCTTGACAGGGACCCTACAGGGTGGTAAGGAAGGTCAGTGATGTTAAGTACATGGTAGAACTGCTAGGCAGGAGGCAGAGGCACACATTGTTCCATGTTAACTTGATGAAACCTTACCATGATAGGGAAGCCCTGGTGTTTGATTGTTTGCAGTGGATGGCAGTAGGAGCCTGAGGGGGGTGACTGATCTCAGTGAGGCTTGGACTGACACCTCAGTGAAAGGGGTAGCAATGTCCCAGTGGCTATCCCCTACCCCAGGTTCCAGAAATATGAGCAGTGTTACAAGAGATGGGGGGCATGTTCACTGGGAAACCAGGGTGCACCCACCTGGCACAGCACCACATGGATGCAGGACCCCAAAGGCGTATTAAGCAGGCCTCTTACAGGATGCCTGAGTGAGTCAGACAGACTCTAAGGGAGGAGATACAGGAAATGTTGTAACTGGGGGCAATCCAGGATTCTAGCAGTCCCTGGTCCTCCCCACTGGTGCTGGTGCCAAAGAAAGGTGACAGCATCAGGTTCTGTGTGGACTATAGGAAACTAGTCACACAGAATCAGATGCTTGCCCCATGCCTAGGACAGATGAAGCCTTAGAGCAGCTGTGTGGAGCTAAGTATCTGACCACTATTGATCTGACCGAGGGCTACTGGCAGGTGCCCTTGACTCCCACAGCTGGAAAGAGGTCAATCTTTGTGACTCCTTTCAGATTATATGAGTTCACAAAGATACCCTTTGGGATGAAAAATGCCCCAGCGACCTTACAGATGCTAGATTATGCCTTTGCTTACCTGTACGATATTGGTATCTACAGCCATTCCTGGCAAAAGCACCTTCAGCATATCAGGGAAGTCCTGGGCAGACTGCAAAGGGCAGAGTTGACCATTAAGCCCAGTAAGTGTCAAGTGGGTATGGGAGAAGTCTCCTACTTGGGACACAGGGTGAAGAGTGGTAAGATGAGGCTAGAACCTGCCAAAGTGGAAGCCATTCAGGTGTGGCCTGCCCCTTTACTAAAAAGCAGGTGAGGACATGGGGACAGCGGGGTACTATAGAAAGTTTGTTCCCAATTGTAGTACAATATCTGCTCCCCTCACAGACCTGATGAGGAAAAACAGGCCAGACAAGATAGTGTTGATCCCAGCCTTTGAGCAGGCATTCAAAAAGCTTAATGTGGTTTTGGGAGGACCCCCTGTGTTAGCCACACCAGATTACAACAAATAATTTGTTGTGCAGGTGGATACTTCAAGCCATGGGGTGGGGCTGTACTCAGCCAGATTTTCTCAGAGGGAGAAGATGAATAATAAACTTCAAATTCTCCAGTAGGATCACAAGGCACCGATAAAGGCAGTCCCAACACTATTTCTGAAAAAATCCTTCCAACCTCAGTGCAGTAAAAATGTGTAATTTATTCCATGTACAAAGATACACCAGAGCAAGTCATAAGATGAGGCATAAGATGAACACCGAAGACACAGGATTTAGCGCTTTCATCTCCCTACAGGAAACTTTATCGGAATCAGTGTGTGTCACTTCCTTCAGCCTTTAAGTACATTAAAATACATTCAAAAAACTCTTCAGTTGGTTGATGTCACTATTAAATAATTTTCTACTGCCCCCAAAATAAACATCTAAAATTCTGAACACACATAAAACAATATACACAAATGTATGCATGTGTAAATATGTACATTCCTAAAAAATGTTGAATAATTGTAAATTAGTGTTAATTGATAAATTATTATAGTTGCCCAACAAGAGGGGTTGTATATATTGCTTACTTTATTACCTGCTTGAGTTTCTACGTAGGCAAAACAGAACATAGTTTGAGGCAGAGGATATATGAGCATATGTACGAAATTGGTCGGAAGAAAGAAACAAATGCTCTGTATAGGCACATTGTAAATTGCAATACAGCAGATTTTAAGTTTTGGGTTTTAGAGTTAGTGAAACCTAATGATAGAAGAGGGAACTGGGAAGCTAGATTAGGATATAGGGAAGTAATCTGGCAGCTACGTTTAAATGCCTGTGTCCCACCAGGCTTAAATGACCATATATCCCTGGCCTCAGTCCTGAAGTTAAGGGCAAATTAATTTAAAACAAAACTATCTAAAATGTTGATTAGCAGTAGAATTGCAAATAGTTATATACACATCAGTTGGGTCTACTTCACCCTGTCGAAGGCCGACAATATCGAAGCTGATATTGTCGGCACTAAAATGTCGAAAGCGAAAGTCATCGTGCGTGTAAATAGAAATCTCTGTATGGGGAGATTTCCGTTTACTGCAATGTAGTGCGATCTTGGAGTTGGTATATTTAAGTAGCGGGGGGTGTGGGGGGTGCAAGGGGGCTTGCTCCCCTGCATAGAGCAATTTGTGTTGTGTTTGGGTGTTTTTTTTTTTGTGTGTTCGATGTTCGGGGGTTTCGACATTTTCGTGTCGATTATTACGCTGTTGACAGTTTGAGTTTTGAACGGCATAATATAAATGCAGATCAGTTTACTTGTGTAAGTATATATATATATATATATATATATATATATATATATATGTTGTTTTTTATATATGTGAGTATATATTACATTACATTATATTACATTATATTTATATTTTTTATATATAAATTTTTTATATGTGTTTACAATTATTTAACATTTTTAGGAATGTACATCTTTACATACCCATACATTTGTGTATATTGTTTTATGTGTGTTCTGAATTTTAGATGTTTATTTTGGGGGGAGTAGAAAATAATTTAATAGTGACATCAACCAATTGGAGAGTTTTTTGAATGTATTTTAATGTATTTAAAGGCTGAAGGAAGTGACACACACTGATTCTGATGAAGTTTCCTGTAGGGAGATGAAAGCGCTAAATCCTGTGCCTTTGGTGTTCATCTTATGCCTTGCTTTGGTGTATCTCTTGTACGTGGAATAAATTACAAATTTTTACTGCACTGCGGTTGGAAGGATTCTTTCACAAATAGTGTTGGGACTGTTTTTATTGGTGCCTTGTGATCCTACTGGAGAATTTGAAGTTTATTAGTTGATTAGTCCTCCAGTTTGCCACTGTGTTTGGTTATTTGGTCGTTTGAGTTGTGGTATGGATGTACAGGGTATCCGAGGGGTTCCACATGCCGATAGGAACAATCAAACATTGATCGGTGAGCTTACTAGGCTCATAGATCTATTTTCTCAACCAGATTCTAGCATGATGGACTTAGACAACTCTATTCTGTGTGCCCAGATCAACCGGACTAACCAGGAAGTGATGTCATTACCACTGGACAGTTTGCGTGGAATACAACTTCAGTTTGATGCCAACAACCCTGGCATGTGTCAAGGAGATGGTTGGGCATGTTCATCTAGACAAAACAATCGTTATTTGGATTATAAGCATAATTTTACAGATTTGGAATATTACAACAACCTGGACTTCAACGCATGGCTGACCAAGGAGGTTGGAACAAATGAGGATGCTATTATAGAAACGACTGAAAGGAATGCCTCATTCAATGACATGTGTAAGACTTTAAAGTCTAAAATGTTAAAATTTAGAACTTTAATGCTGGACAATTGTTTTTTCATGAAAAGTATAAAGAAAAAACATGTACCTAAGAGTCTTAGAATAACTAAGTTCCCCAACAATATCGAGTATGATTCCATCTTATATAAGTCAGTTGTTGAGATCTTAAATGATTGTGGGTTAGCCTTAATGAGAGCTATTGTGAAAAATAATTATGCTATTTTTGAAAAGCTTAAACAGGAAATTGAGGCATTAAATCAAAAAATCCATGATGACTTGTTATTTACAGTTAATGAATACAAATGTGACTATTTAATTACACTTCAAGATGTTGATAAAACTGTCTCAAAAAATTATTAGAGGAAATTGACAAAGTTGGAAAAAGATGACAGGGATTATAGGGATGGTAGAGCTTATAGCATTCTTTCAAATGGAAGTAATGCTGATGTGAGGGACCATTATAATTACACCAGTGGTAATAATGGTAACAACATTAACAATTGGTATCACAACAACCACTGGAATGTGGAATTTAATGGTCTAGAAAACAGTGAAACAGGTATACAGGAACATGTCCCTTTAGGAGATCATGGTCCCAGGAGGTCCGAGAGGATAAGGAATCTAGCATCACAACCTGCCTATGCACAAGTAATGAGGACACAATACCTCCGATATCAGGGGAGACAAAGGTACCATCCACAATAAGAGTAAGAAATCAGGAGTTAAATGAAAATATACAGGAATTTCAAGAGAATGATCTTAGTATTGTAAGCTTAGAAAACTCAGGAAGTGAAACAGTGATTTATACACAGGACAATTTTCATATTTTTAAATATACTGATATCACTATCCATAATGGCCATTTCAGTTTATTTAAAAAGGGATTTACCTTTATACCTGCAAGGAGGGGGCAACATAGCCCATATGATCTTAGATATAAAAATGTTTACTCGGAAGCTGAATTTAGAAGTGATATTTAACCAACAAACCTCAATGAATCATGATGGTAATTTAATTAGGAAGAGTTTATACAATCCACCATTACACCATGAAATGAATAATTTTGAGACGCTAGTTGTCAATGATATGAGAAATACATTTAAGACGAACAAATGGTACAAGAACAATTTGACAACAGACGAGAGATATGTGTTGGGGGATCTTATGAAAAATAAAAAGTGAGAATAATGAAACCTGATAAGGGGGTGATATGGTGTTAATGGAAAACTGGACCTACACAGCTAAAATGATGGAAATGTTAAACATGGTCACTAGATATTCATCAGTTTCACATAGTGAACTTAATATTGCATATAGGAAAATAGACATGATATTGGAAGACAATTTAATGCAAGGATTGATAGACAAAAAAAAGTTTTGATTTTTTTAAGGGTGTCTAAACCATTTATCCCGGGAATTTTTGGGATTCTGAAGGTTCATAAAGATCATAGGGATCCACCATTAAGACCAGTGGTAACATCAGAGGGTTCAAAAACACAACCACTACCTATGAACGTAGATAGAACATTTAAAACATTTTATGAGAGTTACCCCCACATTTTGATTGATTCGTGGTATTTTTTTGACTAAAATGAGTCAAATAGAATTTAATCCAGATTTTTTGTTTTATTATTGTGGACATGAAAGATCTGTTTTTGGTTATCCTGCATAACCGGGGACTTAAATGGTTTGAAGAAATGTTGACAGAATTCAAATTCCTAAAAGGAGATGAGTTTAGATTGGTTTTAGAAAATATGGAACTAGTTCTGAAAAATAATTTCATGGATTTTCAAGGGGAATATTACCATCAGTTGGTTGGAGTGGCAATGGATGCTTCATGTGCACCCATTTTTGCCAATATTGTCATGTTGTATTGGGAAAAGCATTTTGTTTTTCAGTCCGAATATAATGATTATGTAAAGAAATATTTTCCTTTCTTGGATGACATCTTTATTGGTTGGCAGGGACATTATAACAACTTTTATGAATTTTCTAAATAATACCACTGAATTCTTGAATTTTACACATGAAATTGGGGTGGATGGAGTACTTTATTTGGATGTATGTATCAGGAAGCACATTGCCAATAATAGATTTGTTTCACAGGTTTATAGAGAAAAGTGCTTTTCTAATTCCTATTTACACTTTGACAGCAATCACCCATTCTCATAGAAAAGAAATATAGTTAAGGGTCAGATGGTATGGGTGGCCAGGATGACATCAGAGAAGGAAGATTTACAAAACTAATTAGATTATGTACAAACCCTGTTCTCAGAGAGGGGATACCCTGACAACCTTACAAAAATTTTTGAAGGGGGAAATATTAAAAGGTTGGGGGACCAAATATTTACCGTTACTCAAAACATTAGAAACATCAGATAGGGGCAATGGGGTGATTAGAACTAATAGGGCATTAGTTTTCAGTGATACTGCAACTCCATATTTAGTGGTAACATGTAATCAGGACACTAGGGCAGTCAAGAAAATTATCAATAAGTACTGGGAAATGTTTGGGAATATGCCAAAAAAGTTTGAAATATTCAACAGACCTTTAAAATACAGTTACAGCAGGAACTTCAATTTAAAAGATATTTTTGAACAAAAGACAAGTGATGAACAAAACAGGGTTATTAATAAGAAAGGAACTTATAAATGCGGTAGGTGTTCCCAATGTACTCGAAGTAATACAGCTTCCTACACCACCTTTTAAATTTCAAGCCATGGATTATTATAGTTGCCCAACAAGAGGGGTTGTATACATTACTTACTGTATTACCTGCTTGAGTTTCTACATAGAACAAAAAAAAGAAGAATGTGAACACTCCAACGGACACCAAAGTTTATTCCAGTACAGTTAAGCGCTTTCCTCTCCACTACAGAGACTTCCTCAGAACACAAAATTAGATCAATTGTTCAATTGAACAACAATTAAACATTTTTAAAAGCAATACCATAAACATTCAACAAACCATAAAACACAAAAAACCCTCATTTAAAAGTCATAAAAACATTAAATGCATATAAATTGCACTCAATCAATCCATTAGTAAACTTTTAACAAATTTAAAACTCAACATTATTCTTAAAATTGTTGTTAAAAAATATATGTATATAACCTCCTAACCATTAACCTGAAATTTGTTCAAGTTTTAGAACACTGGCAATACTAATAGTCTCATTTATGCCTGGATATCAGGAGGCATTCATGAACAATTGCCATCTCAGTTCCATGACATCCAAATGTATATCCAAGATGCCCCCTTTCTTATCTTCCTTTAATTGTTGCAGCACTAAAAATTTAAAGTTATGTGTTATATGTCTGAACAATGCACTGGTCATAAATGTTCACCCATTCTAGTCTTTAAAATATAGAAAATTGGACATTCCTGACACTTCGCCATATAAATCCACAATTTTGTTCAAAGGTGGATTTTTGATGGATGATTCATATGAAGAAAGTTCCCTTAATGAAATTAGGGTGGCATACAGAGGAATTGATTTGGCACTTGATGACATGGTTCATCAGGGCCAAATTGATATAGATGAATACCATTACTTAAAAAATGAGTTTCCTAGGGTGCCAAACATCGGGCTGATTAATTTGCAATTTCGGCCGGTTGTGGATAGCAAAAGAAGTAAAACTTACTTCATTTCTAAATACCTGGATGAGTTGATGCAAAAAGCTTTGTCCTTTTTTGAATACATAAGCAAGGATTCCTGGCAGTTTACCAACAAGTTAAATGGAATTGGTTTAACAAATGATGTAATTGGTTACTATTGATGTGGTGAATTTGCAAGATATAGGAATAAGGTGGTTGGAAGAACAGCTTTATAAAACCAAAATGTTTGACCAAGATGAGATTAATAAAATTACTGAGTTAATGGAGTTAGTATTAAAACATAACTATATTTGGTTTGAAGGGATTTATTATAAACAAGTTAAAGGAGTAGCAATGGGGGCCGCTTGTGCCCCCATTTTTGCCATTCTTATTATGTCATATGGGAACAAGAGTATCTGTTTAATAGTCAGTATAAGGGTCATATAGTCCACTATACTAGATTTTTGGACGATTTGTTCCTGATTTGGAAAGGTACAGAGGACAATTTTATTATACATCAATGGAATTTAAATTCACTTTTGAATACAATAAGGAACATATAGTATACTTAGATGTTGATTTAACCATTGATTATGCCCAGATGAAATTTTTGACAAAAATACATAGGAAATCAACTTTTTCCAATTCATATTTAGATTATCGGAGCTGCCATCCTGAACATCAGAAAAAGGGAGTAGTTAAAGGGCAATTGATTAGAGCAGCCAGGATGGTTAGTGCTGATGCCGATTTTCTAGTTGAGTTGGGCTTCATTAGTCATATGTTGAAGCAGAGGGGATATCCTGATTGGCTTCTGGATGAGTTAACAAAAGAGGTTATTTTCAAGCGGAACCATGGGGTGTACAAACCAATTCTGGGTTATGGGTTTGTTAGAAATGCCAGTAGTGTGACATCAGGGAATTCATTCAATTTGTCTCTGGTTTTAACATATAATGGGATGGCCAATTCCATTATTGAGGTGTTAATTGACCATTGGGAAATTTTGCAGTTTGATGCTGGTATAGGTTCCAAAGTAGGTAAGAGCCCCAAGCATTTGTTTAGGCAAGATAAATGTATTAAGAATATTCTTGAGGGGGTAAGGCCTGCACAGAGGACAAGCAGAAAGGTGGGGAATTTTAAATGTAACACCTGTTCTTTTTGTCAACATTTATTGGAAACTGGTGATTATGTCAAAGTAAACGGACAGAAGTTGTCCAACAGGGGTCATTACAATTGTAATAGCAAAAGAGTGATTTATATGTTGAAGTGTCAGGAATGTCCCATTTTCTATATTGGAAAAACCAATAGGAAGTTAAAGACTAGAATGGGTGAACATTTAGGGGACATTAGACATGCTAGGGTGACCAGTGAATTGTTCAGACATATAAGTGAAAACCCCACACATAACTTTAAATTTTTAGTGCTGCAACAATTAAAGGAAGATGAGAAAGGGGGCATCTTGGATATACATTTGGATGTCATGGAACTGAGATGGTAATTGTTCATGAATGCCTCCCGATATCCAGGCATAAATGAGACTATTAGTATTGCCAGTGTTCTAAAACTTGAACAAATTTCAGGTTAATGGTTAGGAGGTTATATACATATATTTTTTAACAACAATTTTAAGAATAATGTTGAGTTTTAAATTTGTTAAAAGTTTACTAATGGATTGATTGAGTGTAATTTATATGCATTTAATGTTTTTATGACTTTTAAATGAGGTTTTTTTTTGTGTTTAATGGTTTGTTGAATGTTTATGGTATTGCTTTTAAAAATGTTTAATTGTTCAATTGAAAAGTTGATGGGGGTATTTAACTTGGTTGGGTGAGGCTAATTTTGTATTCTGAGGAAGTCTCTGTAGTGGAGAGGAAAGCGCTTAACTGTATTGGAATAAACTTTGGTGTCCGTTGGAGTGCTCACATTCTTCTGTTTTTTGTTCTGAGTTTCTACATAGGCAAAACAGAACGTAGTTTGAGGCAGAGGATATATGAGTATATCAACAAAATTGGTCAAAAGAAAGAAATAAATGCTCTGTATAGGCACATTGTAAATTGTAATACAGCAGATGTTAAGTTTTGGGCTTTAAAGTTAGTGAAACCTAATGATAGGGGAGGGAACTGGGAAGCTAGATTAGAATGTTATAGATATATTTATATCAATACAGAATAGTGGTTTTTCATCCAGGAAAAAAGAGGTCATAGTCCCTCATCAGACCTATTATAGAATACAATGCCCCACAACAATTGGAAAGGCCACAAAAATACCTCACTAAGAGGATCCTGGGCCTTAAACACATGCCCTATATGGACAGACTCAAAAAGTTCCAGCTATACTCTGTCTCATATCGCCTACTTAGAAGCTTTCTCTGCTTGACCTACAAAGCCATGTCTGACCCAGAGCTGTTAGATATGCTACATCTGAAGAAATCCCAACCCCTCTGTGCCACACGCTCCAGGGACCTCAAACTTATTGCCACAATAAACAGAACATGCAGGAGGGACAGGTTCCTAACCCAGAAACTACCTATGCTCTGGAACAGACTTCCCATTCACATCAAGCAGAGAACCTCACTAGCCCTCTTCAAGAGATATCTTGACGAGTGGATGGGCAATAGAAAATTCACCCCGGGGATCACTTCAGTAGCCTTGCTTGATAGGACCACGGGGAACTAACGTCGAGCAGCAAAATGCCAGGGAATCCTTTTGGGCTAGGCTTACATAGGCTCCAGGGCCGATAGCCTAGTACACACCTATGAACCTATAGGGAACTAATCTGGCATTTACATTTAAATGCCTGTGTCCCTCCAGGCTTAAATGACCATATATCCCTGGCCTCAGCCCTGGTTAAGGGCAAATTAACTTAAAACAAAACTATCTCGAAATGTTGATTAGCAGTAGAATTGCAAATAGTTATATACACATCAGTTTACTTATGTGAGTGTATATATATATATATATATATATATATATATATATATATATATATATATACATACATATATATATATATATATATATATATATATATACATACATACATATATATACATTTTTTATATATAAATGTTTACAATTATTCAACATTTTTTAGGAATGTACGTATTTACACACACATGATTATTATGCTGTCGACAGTTTCAGTTTTCGAAAGTGTAATATACGCACATCAGTTTACTTATGTAAGTATATATATATATGTTGTTTTTTTATATATGTAAGTATATATTACATTACATTACATTATATTATATTTACATTTTTTATATATAAGTTTTTTATATATAAATGTTTACAGTTATTCAACATTTTTAGGAATGTACATCTTTACATACCCATACATTTGTGCATATTGTTTTATGTGTGTTCTGAATTTTAGATGTTTATTTTGGGAGTGGTAGAAAATTATTTAATAGTGACATCAACCAAGTGAAGAGTTTTTGAATGTATTTTAATATATTTAAAGGCTGTAGGAACTGACACACAGTGATGCTGATGAAGTTTCCTGTAGGGAGACGAAAGCGCTAAATCCTATGCCTTTGGTGTTCATCTTATGCCTTGTTTTGGTGTATCTTTGTACGTGGAATAAATTACACATTTTTACTGCACTGCGGTTGGAAGGATTCTTTCACAAATAGTGTTGGGACTGCCTTTATTGGTGCCTTGAGATCCTACTGACAAATTTGAAATTTATTAGTTGATTATTTCTCCAGTTTGCAACTGTGTTTGGGTAATATTAACTTCACTCAGTATAATTGGATACCCTTTTACAAGCCTTGTACTAACTGACTGGTGGCAATGAATCTACCTTATAGTCTGGGCAAAGTTAGTAGAGCAGGTAATCTGTGCCAGCCTTTCCCAGGTGTGTGTGTGTGTGTGTGTGTGTGTGTGTGTGTGTGTGTGTGTGTGTGTGTGTGTGTGTGTGTGTGTGTGTGTGTGTGTGTGTGTGTGTGTGTATGTGTTAGTGTGTTTGTGTAAATTGAATCTCAGAGAATGTGTGTCAGCTACTTGGATGAAATGGCTAGTTTAAATTCCATGTACTTGTCTCTTACACAAGTGTGGAATGTGTTTGCATCAGGGTTGGCATGCAGGTGACATAGGAGATGCCACCATCATGGTGTTAAAGAAGAAGGGTTTTATTATTTTAATTAATTAAATGAAAAGTTAATGCGGAAGCCCGGCTTCTGGCTAGTTGTCACACCCTCAGCCACAGGGCTCTAGGTGACTGCCTAAGTTGCCTAATGCTGGATCCGGCTCTGCCTACAGGTGTGTGTCACTGCCTAAAGCATTGACATTATCCTTTTTGTGTGTAGATTACATAACAATCTGTCAGGCAGCTAGTGTCAAGCAGTCAAAGTACATATACATAAGCTGTAATACAATCTCCTCCATATTTTTTTACACCTAAGATATATAATACTGCTGTATACAACAGTTATATGTACTGAGAAGTGTTTTCTAGCCCTCAAAAATATTTCTAGACACACTGCTAGTGTAGCATTCATATGAAAATAAAATGCAGGAATGCAATAAACCTAATCAGGCCCTACCCACACTGAAAGCTTTTATAAGTATGTGTACACAGTCTCACACAGCAGCAGCATACATAAATGTCAACTGTAAAATTGTATTTTGTACAGTATTTTACATTAGCAAGATAAGCTATTCACAAAATATACACTGTGAATCTTTAATAGTGAGCCATTCATGGACTTGCACCAATTTGGGCTAAGCTAACTCCTTTTGACTGACACACCTGACATGACTACATTTGAATGCACCTGTAACTTACATTACCACACATATTCACACAGTACATTGCCTGTGCAGTTTTAGAAAAACATTCCTGCTGGAGGCAGGGCATGTAACTAAAAGTTAGGAGTTCAGACTTACCTCACAAGGATCCTGAGGAGAAAATGTCTTCAGCTGTGATTGTAGTTTAGGAGACTGCCAGTTGTAATCTTCCATAGTGCAATGAGGCTCTTGTAAATTAGAGGCTCTGAGCTCAGTAGTTATGCTATTGAATCACTTTATCCATGTGTCATGCATGCAAGCCTATTCATGCCAAGAGGTTCTCTTGGTCTCATGCACTCACATGAGCACCTGTCAAGTGCACCAAGGATGTGTGGGTGGGTCAATGACCCCAACAAGGATGTCTTGCAATTTGCAGCTAATGGAGGTGCAAAAGAGCACATTTGCTGCTATAGTTAGGTATAACACAAGCAGTATGCACATTTACTGCCATCTTTCATACCTTTACACCATCCTGCCACACCTACACTTTCAGCTCTACATTATGGATATCCTGCCATAGGTTATACTACCAAGATGCTCTGTGTTGCACAGCTTGTGATGAAAAAGTCAGTGGATATGACTGCAAGATACCTGACATATTTCTCTGGAATAAGACCTGGTTAACAGCATTGCCTTTTAATGGGATTGATTATGGCAGGGGTATCCTGGTGGTGCAGTAGGGAATCTAAGATCTTCCTCTGTCTGTTGCTTAAGAACCATTAGAAGTACCTAACAGGGGCCTCATATGGAGGTCCCAAGAATAAAGTCAATTCCTGGCACAGTCTTGTCAGAGTTGTGTCAGATGCTACTAGCTTACACCACTTTGATGAGTAGAGAAGGCATGACTACAGTGACTTGCAGAGGTGCCATTCTGACCTTCTTAGCTAGTTTGATTCCTGTGTATCTGCTCATGATAGACAACAGGATAGGTAAAATGCCTGGTAGACCCTGACTCACTACGTTGTCTCAGTACTGTGTAGACAGATTAGTATTCCATCCCACAAGTTTCAGGAGCACATGTGTACTATACACATCCCTCCTGTTCAGATAACACATCCCAGCACAGTAGCATTTACATCACACATTCACACAGTTAGTGAGCTTGTGTTTTTATATTAGCTCTACTGATATCATTGCATGACATCATGCATTAAATCTCTTTTATATTTTCATTATTTTATTTATTTTATTTATTTATTTTATTTTACATTTGTTGACCGGGCTAGTCTAGCTGGATATATATCCGTTTACAGTAGAGGCCCGGGGAGAAAAGCTCCAGTACAGTTAAAATTACAGTGATGAATATGAATAAAGCAAAAATATTTAACAATAAATCAAAGATTTTTCTACATAGATTTCTAAATGGTACAAGAGAGGCAAGGCAATAACATTTCAGAAACTTATCAGTCTTACATTACAAGAGAGGATAACAAACACATTTAAAATGTACAAGTCTAGTTCTACTAGTAACATAGTAGGATGTAAAAAACTAAGGATAGAATAATTTAAGGCATAACTTAAGATTAAATCTCATCTCCAGAAGGCATCAGGTAGGGGCTTAGTGAGAAGACAAAAATTTAGTTGTATTTAGAATATGTTTCAGTCGGGATTGGTACAGGGACATAGCCAATGTGAAATAAGATGTTCTTTGATTTGTTTTTTGAATAGAGAGGTAGACCCAAGACTAGTTATATTCTGAGGGAGTTGATTCCATATTTTACCTATGGAATTAGAAAATAATGCATCCCCAGCTTTATTGTATGATTTAGTTATGGATACTAGGAACTTATTTGCAGAACGAAGTGTGGTTAGGTTCTTATATGGAGAAATGAGGTATGCTAGGCTGGGAGTATTTTCAGGGAAATGAAGAGTTTTGTGAATGATGAGTAATTGTTGATACAATAGGTGGTTATTTAGTTCTAGCCAGTTTAGTTGTTTAAGGTTGTGACAATGGTGAGTTCTGAGGGGTGTAGCATTAATGAATCTAGCTATACTGTTATAACAGGTAGAGAGTTTGTTGATGTTATTTTTAGAAAGTGTGGTAAATATAGCTGAAGCATAAAAAAGGGTGGAAAGCAGGTGGGTTTGTGCAATAGTTTTCCTGGCTGCTGGGTTCAGGAAGGATTTAATTCTATAGAGTGTCCCAATTTTTTTATTAACAGCTTTAATAGAAGTGTTAATTTGTTCCTCAAAGTTCAGATGGTTATCAATGGTTACACCTAATAGTCGAGTGTTTTTTTCAGGGTTTATACAGGTGGCATTATTAGAGGAGATAGTAAAGAAAGGTGTAGGAGATTTATTTGTAGGAGTAAAGAGCAGTAGCTTTGTTTTTTTGGGGTTAAGGAGGAGGCAGTGCTGCATAAACCATATTTCAACATTATGGAAGGTTGTTTGGGTGATGGACTGGAGAGAGGGAATATCTGTATCTGAGCAGATCAGAGTTGAGTCATCTGCATATTGGATGCAGGTCGCTTGTGGCACATTCAGATAAAGATCATTGATAAATAATGAGAAAAGAAGGGGTCCAAGGATAGAGCCTTGTGGAACTCCGATATTTACAGGGAGTAAGGATGATAGGTTATTTTCCCAAAGCACTGCTTGTTGCCTGTTCTCGAGATAGCTTCTAAACCACTGTAAAGAATGTGAGCTTAGAGGGAGGTTGTTAAGTTTTTCAAGAAGTATGTTATGGTTAACCATATCAAAGGCTTTTGATAGGTCTATAAATAGTGCAGCAGAGAAACGGTTAATATTTCGATTTTTATTGATAGAGTCAGCAAAGGAAAGTAGGGCAGTTGTAGTACTGTGGTGGGGCCTGAAGCCATGTTGACAGTCGGCTAGAAGTTTGTTTTGAAGAAGGTAGTCAAGAAATTGTTTGTGTATGCACCTTTCCATTATCTTTGCTAACGGGGAGAGTAAGGCAATAGGGCGATAGTTGGATATTTCAGAGGAAGGGCCACCTTTATGAAGGGGAATTATATGAGAAATTTTCCAAATGGTAGGGATTTTCCTTTCAGAGATGGTCCTGTTTATCAGTATAGATATTGGGAGATAAATAGCTTTTGCAGCTATTTGTAAGAATTCGGATGGGAGTTTGTCTGCAGATGGAGTGCACGGCTTTAGTTTTAATAAAAGCTTATATATGATAGATGATGAGACAGGTTGGATTTGAAAGGCATTAGTAGAGGCTGTTGAGTTATTATGTGGGGAGGCAATGGGTGTTGGTAGGGAGTTGGCTAGGGTTAGAATAGCTTCTGTAAAGTAGTTATTAAAGGCGTCTGGGATTTTTATGAAATGGTTTTCTTTTTCTTCCCTTTCTTTATTGCTGTCTTTCTTTTGTAATTATTTTCTGTATGTCAGTTTGCTTCTCTCCATTTCTTTCCCTGTTCTGAACAACAGCTGCCATGGCCCAGCATTTCCTGCATCTTCCCAATCTGTGTCCCAGGATGCCTCCTCACTGTCTGCAATGGGATACAGCCATGTGGCTGCCTCTCCTACCCCTGTAGTGTTTCACAGGTAGGGAGCACCATTGCTCCTCCTGGTGGCAAGTAGGCCCAGGAAGGAAGAAGTCGGAGTTAAAAACTGGAGTGCAGATTTGGGTTTAGGAGGTTGTTTTAGGCGGTCAGGGGTATTTTGGGAAGTCTATATGTCATAGGCATGAAGGCTTAGGGTTGGCTAGCTAGTACTTACCTATGGACCTATGTATGTTGCATGTTGGCAATCAGATTGTGCCTTTATATATATGTACTAATATTGTTGCATTCATTGAAATCATTCATTAAATGCGCTTCGTGTATTAATGAAATGTATGCTGTGTGTAAAGTTTAGTTTGAAGTAAGTTTCATAAATATTGCAGGCCTTGGAGGATTTTAGTAGCTTTAATGAAGACACACCAATGGTGTCAATAACTGATAGAGACACAAAAAATATCCAGACAGTGTACCAAATATGTGTTTTTATCATGTTCTTTATCTGGGGTATACCATTAGTGTTTGTGCATGTGTGTCTGTATACACACACACACACACACACACACACACACACACACACACACACACACACACACACACACAACACATTGATAGAGAAGAGAGAAGCAGAGAAATATATTGATAAAGTACACCTGCATAATCTAAATAAACGTGCATATCAAGCAAAACATTAGCTTGCTGTTACCTTGTACATCACATCGTATTCAGATATTCTTACATTGAAGAAGGTTTATTTATTTTTTTTGCTCACTCCCTCTCCTAACCTCTCATAATTTTCATTCAGCTGCAATATGTTAGGTTTCCTGCTTATACTTCCAATCACCAGGAAATCATTTACCACAGGTGCACCTTTCCTAATGAATATAGTTTTAGCTTTGATTTGGGTATGTCCCTTAACTTGTAAGATGACAGAGAGGTCACACCTGATGTTATGCTGACTGGAGGCAGGGGCAGATTTAAAGTGCAATGAGAGAAGGCAGACTTCTTGTGTCTTTTTGTATTCACTCCCTCATTAATGGTAGGTTGCTCCAAGGTTACTGATCTTCACCTTGGTAGGAGAGATGGCCACCGAACACTTCAAACTGTTCCCCCATCTGATCCACCTTTTGATTCAAGTTTATTCCTAATTCCAGATCACCTGTGCTGCAGGTGAAAAGCCCATTTGAATGCCAGTGAGTGAGCAATAGTGAGTTAAGACAAACATGCCATAAACATTCCCTTACTTTACTGGGGGTATACAGAAACAGTTTTATGTCTGAAGACTGAGTCAAGACCATATGTTGGACTTTCTGAAAACTCAAAACATTATTATGGAGATTGCAGTACAGTGGAGATTCCTCAACTGTACAGCAGTCTTGAAGTTGCTATATATAATTTGCAGGGGGTGTGTGGGTGCAGCCGCCCACAGTGGGGAGTGCAGGTGAGATTGCCACCCTAGAAACATAGATTTTTTATTGTTTTGTTTTATTCGAGTTTCTGGAAAGTCGAACATATGGTCTTGACCATATCAAGTTCGAATTTCTGAAACCTTGATCTTCTGAAATAAACCCACAGAGACACATAATGCACTGCTCAATACTGCGTCTAGTAGGACTTTCCTTTGTATTATGAGAGAGTAGTCAAAGACTGATGTAGCACTACTGTGGTATGAAAGCTCCTGCAAGTAGGAATACAGTACTGTTACTGCATAATAGCACATGTGAATGGGTCAGTCAGAGAGTGCTGACATTGTAAATTAGTCATATGCTCTATCCCACAGACATAAACCAGGATTAAAATATCACACTAGAGTGATTCAAAGATGAGCTCTACTATACTATTTCAAAGCACATCACTGAAGAGTGAACATCCTTTGTTTGATGGGGAACACCCTTTGCTAACCATAGTAGCAGTGTGTATTATCACTGCTTTAGCTAATTCTTGTTAGAATGTGTGCACATGTGCACATGTGTGTCTGTATGTTTGTGTGCATGTGTGTGTCAGGTGTATGTGCATGTGCATCTGTGCATGCATGTGTCTGCACATGCCAGTGTGTGTGTGTGTGTGTGTGTGTGTGTGAGTGTGTGTGTGTGTGTGTTTTGTGTGTGTGTGTGTTTTGTGTGTGTGTGTGTGTGTGTGTGTGTGTGTGTGTGTGTGTGTGTGTGTGTGTGTGTGTGTGTGGGTGTGCGTGTGTGTGTGTGTTTGTGTGTGAGACAGTACAACACTGCATGGATTGGAGGGAGAACACTTAACACAATTGTTCCAAAACTGCATTAAATGTTCAGTTCAGAGACATGCAAATGAGTCTTTAACGTGCTTTTGCTCAGTGTGACTCTTTCATCTTTAGGAAATGCTTGTTATTGCTGTAATGCTACTAAAAAACAGCAGTGAAGGATTAGTAGTGCTGTGTCACTAATTTCTCTTAATTCCTCCTAATGTAATTATAGAGGCAAGAAATCTGAACTTATATATATATATATATACATATATATATATATATATATATATATGTATGTATGTATATGCACACACACACACACACACACACACACACACACACACACACACACAGATATCTTTGCTTTAACTTCTAGAACATTATTTTTAAACACCTTTATTGAATTATCACTTTTGACATAGGCAAACTTACATTTCTATAAAAGTAATCAAATCATTAACAAGTTCACATTTATGAACATTATTTATTTATTTAACATTTGTTTACCAGGAAAGTCCAACTGGGACACAGCCCATTTTCAGCAGAGGCCCAGGGACGAACACTCCAGACACACGTCTTTGGAATGTGGCAAGAAACTGGAGCACATGGAGGAAACGCACAAGAACACTGGGAGGATGTGCAGACTCCACTCAGAAGGCACACTAGCTGAGAATCAAACCGGAGAAGCTCTTGCTGTGAGGTAACAACACTAACCACTACACCACCCATTATACACCACAATATGTTATTTTATATCCTATAATATAAGCAACATTACATAAATTATTCAATTCCTGCCATCTCTTAAACCTCATTCTAACTCCAAAACATTTTTCTGCTAGTATTGTTCCCACAATTTCCATTTTTACTATGTAATTTACACCTACTTCTTTCCAAAGATCCTACTTCCTGTTCTTTCATCTCTGTTACAATGCTCACCACTTCAAGTATAACTGGTTTAGATTTTGATTTCCATTTTCTAGTAATTGTTTTTTTGGCAGGCACCAAAATATAACTTAAAAAGTTTTTACTATGTCTAGGCAATCCAGATCTGCATCCCAGCTCAAAAAATAATTTCCTCAGTCACACTCATTTGCTTGCTCACTATTTCAGACAGAGTACTCTGTAGGGAATGTTTAAAGTCAGCCAACTCATTACACTCCTAAAGCATATGTTCCCAGATTCCTCTTTATTTTCCATTATATCTCCAATGGAGGTTTGTTCAAAGATAATTCAGAGTCTGATAGTAGCTTGCTTGTTCCTTTACCAATTTACTGTCCCAGACAATTCTATCTCTCAGCAGTGATTTCTTTGGCTGATTAATCCTATGGGGGATTCATAAAGGTTACCACAAAATTTATAACTTTCTGAGTGAACAGACAGCAATTGTTTTGCCATAGGGTTGTTCTTCAATTCAGAAAGGTTGCATAAAGTGTGGTAACCTTTAACAATCACCCTCCTGTCATTAATTATTTGACTTAATGCAGTGACTCCTGTGAATCCCAGTTTCTAGTGAAAAAAACAAATCGTGAATATATACGTTCTTTTTAGGCTCACAATACTGGTTGAGCATGCCTTTAATGACAGCCAAATCAGTTTGCTGTTATTTTTTTACATTAAACATATTAAAGGACAACTGCACCTAGAAAGTGGAAAAAACTAAAATTTTCATCATATTTTGAAAATGTTTGCATTGCTAAAGTCTCTATGTCAATGAAAGTTGTTGCTGTTGTTTTTTAGTTTGCTTTCCCATAAGATGACCGGGTGATGGCTACCTTGCTTCATGATTTAATTTTACAGTCAACTCCCTAATGTCATTTTATAGGCACACAGAGAGCTGTGGGGTTAAAGGATAATTTACTGAGATTCTTTCTTTTCCCAGGAATACTGTAATTTCCTGCTTTTTGACTGTGAGTTTTATCTTCTTTTTCAATTTTTACTTACTTTGGTTTTCATTACTGGCCATGTCTAGCACAGCATTTTAATGAGTGTTTGAATGTTAGGCTTAAAAGTGTAGTTGAATTAGTTTTTTTTTTTTTTTTCAAATTCAGAACTGGAGTTCTAAGTCCCAGTATCTTGAATGATGTACTATCTGGCCCTTTGATTAATAAATGTTACTCAGGCTGAGATGGTTTATTTTGAAGTCTGAAAGATTTAGTGTATTTTATTTAATCATCATGTTTTTAACTAGATTGTTTAATGAAATCTTGGAAAGTGAGAGGATGCCTGAGGAATGGAGAAAAAGTGTTTTGGTACCGATTTTTAAGAATAAGGGTGATGTGCAGAGCTGTAGTAACTATAGAGGGATTAAACTGATCAGTCACAGCATGAAGTTATGGGAAAGAGTAGTGGAAGCTAGGTTAAGAAGGGAGGTGATGATTAGTGATCAGCAGTATAGTTTTATGCCAGGAAAGAGCACTACAGATGCGATGTTTGCTCTGAGAGTGTTGATGGAGAAGTACAGAGAAGGTCAGAAGGAGTTGCATTGTGTCTTTGTGGATTTAGAGAAAGCATATGACAGGGTGCTAGAGAGGAGTTGTGGTATTGTATGAGGAAGTCGGGAGTGTCAGAGAAGTATGTAAGAGTGGTACAGGATATGTACGAGGGTAGTGTGACAGCGGTGAGGTCTGCGGTGGGAGTGACGGATGCGTTTAAGGTGGAGGTGGGATTACATCAAGGATCAGCTCTGAGCCCTTTCTTATTTGCAATGGTGATGGACAGGTTGATAGACGAGATCAGACAGGAGTCCCCGTGGACTATGATGTTTGCAGATGACATTATGATCTGTAGTGAGAGTAGGGAACAGGTGGAGGAGACCCTGGAGAGGTGAAGATATGCTCTAAAGAGAAGAGGAATGAAGGTCAGCAGGACTAAGATAGAATATATGTGTGTGAATGAGAGGGAGGACATAGGAATGGTGAGGATGCAGGGAGTAGAGATGGCAAAGGTGAATGAGTTTAAGTACTTGGGATCAACAGTTCAGAGTAACGGTGAGTGTGGAAGAGAGGTGAAGAAGAGAGTGCAGGCAGAATGGAATGGGTGGAGAAGAGTGTCAGGAGTGATTTGTTACAGATGAGTACCAGTAAGAGTGAAAGGGAAGGTCTACAAGAGGGTAGTGAGACCAGCTATGTTATACGGGTTGGAGACAGTGGCATTGACAAAAGGCAGGAGTTTGAGCTTGATGTGGCAGAGTTGAAGATGTTAAGATTTGCACTGGGTGTGACGAGGATGGACAGGATTAGGAATAAGTATATTAGAGGGTCAGCCCAGGTTGGAAGCTTTGGAGACAAAGCCAGAGAGGCATGATTCCGTTGGTTTGGACATGTGCTGAGGAGGGATGCAGAGTATATTGGGAAAAAGATGCCAGGTAAGAGGAAAAGAGGAAGGCCTAAGATAAGGTTTATGGATGTGGTGAGAGAGGACATGCAGACGGTTGGTTTGACAGAGCAAGATGCAGAGGACAGGAAGAAATGGAAACATTTGATCTGCTGTGGCGACCCCTAACAGGAGCAGCCGAAAGACGAAGAAGAAGAATCATGTGCACAACTCATTGACTTTCCTCAGCCAAACATTATATAGAATACAAAAGCACCACAAACATAGCATGTATTCTTCTTAAAATATAGCGTAAAAAGACTGACAGAAAATCATCCTTCTTTCTTTGTGACACTTGGGTTTGATTATACTCTATACTCTTTTACTTCACACTATCCTAAACTATTATTTTTCTATTGCTACTAAATCAAACTTAAACTACTTCTCAGTTTAAGTAATTCTCTCTCTCTACTCCTTGTATGTAAATATTGTAAATATCAAGTAACCTCAGATCTCTATATTACAGACAGTTGAAACTTGCTGCTCTGAAGGGAAACTACTGAAAATCTGTTTTATCTACCTTCCTTAATGATGTTTTTGAGCTATACTGTGTGCATTTGCTTTTTTACTAACTGTATGAATGCAATTATACATGTATTTTTTACCTTCAACACTATGTAACTTAGATTGTATTCGCATTGCTTTTGGAGCTTTTCTCCCCGGGCCTCCACTGAAAATGGGCACATTCTGGCCCAGTGGACTTCCCCGGTAATCAAACTGGAAATAAATAAATAAATTAATTAATTAATTAATTAAAGGAAAGAAAACAATTGTCTGAAGAAACAAAAACTTGATGCATGTGTGGAGTTTTCTTTTTCATTTATATTTGACAATTGTTTTGAAATGCTTGTTCAGGCCCAGAGCTGTAGCCCTGGATTACACTATTTATTTGACATGCATGATGCAACTGATCAGAAGCATTTAAACATCCAGATTTAAAGGACAGTGTTAACTTAATGTCAAGTTTTCCTTTTCAAACCATGCTTTGCCTTTTCTTTAACCCAATATCAAAAATGTCATATAAACGGAAAGCAACATTTAATAATTATTCCATTTGTTTTTATGCCCGAACTTGTTTCTGTTAGACTTTTTGTGAAGTCTTACATGTTCTTTCCTGTATTAGACTTATCATCTGTTAGTCGTTAAGGAATATTTGTTATAATTTCCTCTCTCTACCTGCTTATAATGCAGGTACTATGATTTCCTTTGTTTTTGACTATGGTTATCAGTCTATCTTTTTCATTAATTTGCTTTGTTTGATTTTTCATTAATGGCAGTCTGCAAGACAGCATTTTGAGGAATATTTTAATGCTGTTACTATGGCTGTGCTATAGTGCACTCGCAGATTTTTAACACTACAGAGTGTCTTTGATTTTAATCCTTCCTCCCTCCACTCACTGACTTGTTTGGGTGTGCCTTCGTTGAAGGTTGAGCGTTGAGCTGGCACCTTGGCGTTTCGTAAAAATCTGCTGCCAATCATTAGCGGACCGGAGTTCCGCTGTGGCGACCCCTTACCGGGAAAAGACAAACAAACAAACAAACTGTACATAAAGCAAAAAGGCTGTAACAGCACTACATGAATACAGCATGCACTTTTACAGAAAAAGCAATGTAGAGAAATGCTAAATCAAATACTGACTGAAAATCGGGAGATTAATATGATTTTTTTCCCCTTCTCTGTGGCACTTTTGGGAATTTATTAAAAGAAACAGTGCTTGAAACATTTGTTTTAGTTCAGGTGAAGAACTATAACTCCAGGCTACACTAAGGAGTGACACTGGTTAACTCTGACTGATAAAACACATTTAAAAAACAATGTTCAAAAAAATGTAATGACTGTGAAACTATAATCAATGACCTAACCTAGTTAGTCTGCATTCCTAGCATATATGATCCTACTAATCATGACACAAATACATAAAAAGTGCAAAATTCACAAAAAAAAAATCCATGTAGAAATAAGTACAGGCATAAAACTGAGTGATCATTTCTCTGTTTGTGATACTCTTAGTGTTGGATTAAGGGGAAGTACAATCACTTTTTGGAAACAAAATTATGACATTTGGGCGGAGTTGTCCTTTATAACCAGTAAGACTGCCAGTGAAACTAATACTCTGATATAGTACTGCCTTTTTAACATTTTAATTAAATCACATGCGTTATTTTATTTTGCATATATTATATTTAAATCTGCCATTTAAGGTTAGACAAGACAGATTTTTTTTGTTATATTTGTATATATTGATGCAACAATGTAAAAATCAAATTTGCTATATATTTCATGTTGCATTTAGCAAAATAAATGCACATGTTATGAGAGACAAGGTGGCTTTTTTTTATAAAAGACCAATATTCTTGCAATATGTTATTTGTGTAATATGTAATAGTAGAGGAATCTAAGAACATCACAATGAATGAAAGATGAAAGAAAGTTCAGTTGTGTGAGACATACCTGTCAATCTCTTAGCACAAGAATTCAGGACAAAGCCAAAAATAATAGGGGGACAAAGGCCCATAATCAGAAAGGAATTTAAATATTACCCTTAGAAAATTGCTATAATATGTTTTGCATTAGCATGCATTTCTGAAGGATATGTAGTCTGAAACTCAAGTATCTGTCATTATCTGATGACTTCACTCCTAAGTGATTTTCCAGAAATAGGGTTACCACCTGTCCCACTTTGTGAGGGACAGTCCCTCTTTGGGTTGTGTGTGTCTGAAAAAAAAAAAAAAAATGGCAAATGTCCTGAGATTTTGGGACATGATGATTTATATTTTTATGTATAATAGCATAAAGCAGTTATTCTGTAAAACCTAAACTAAAAAATAAAAGAAGAAAGAATAGCAACTTAAAAGCTACAAGAAGAATTTTTTTTAAAGAAAAAAAAAGTTCTATTGCATCCTTGCACTGCGTGTAATGTGTCGCCTGTAAAATCTGATGTTAAAATGTCCCAAAAAAAAATTTCCCTTTTGCCAATTGAAAGGTGATCCAGAAAACCACAAATTGTACGAGGAATAGACCAAAATATTTTTTAAACAAAAACATACTTATTAAATTATCACTTATGACACAGGCAATCATACAATCATATAAATGAAAACTAATCATATTGACATATTTTAGTTGCAAAGGTTATACATTACTTATAATCTCTCCAGTCATTGTCAGTCAAACATTACAGAACTCATTCAAATCCTGCCTTCTTTTAAACCTCATTCTTCCTCCAAAACATTATTCTGCACATATTGTTCGCACATTTCCTATTTTTTTCTATGAAAATTGCTCCTACACTTTTCTAAAGGTCCCTTTTCCAATTATTTTGTCTCTGTTACTATATTCACTCCTTCTAGTTCAGTTGGTTTAGACTTTGATTTCCATTTTCTAGTAATTGCTTTTTTAGAAGCTACCACATTTAGACTCAGCAAGGCCTTACTATGTCTAGGCAATTTGGATCCTGTACCACAGCTCAAAAAACATTTCCATAGCTATACCAATTTCCTCATCAAGTATTTCTGATAGAGTAGTCTGCAGGAAATTTTTTAGTCTGCCAACTCATTACACTCTCTAAAAATACGTTCCCAGTTATCTCTTTCTTCCACATCACACCTCCAACATTTGAAATCTACCTGAGGAAAAATTCTTTGGAGTCTACTTGTGGTATAAAAATACCTACGCAAACACTGCCAAGCAAAGATCCTTAATGTTCTAGACTTTGATACATATTTGGGAGACATACATATATCACCCCATTGTTTCTTTGTGAATTGCTTATCCAATCTCTCTTCTCAATCCTTTCTAACCTTCTCTGATTGATTCTTATCATGCAATGCTTTATGTGCCCACTAATTCATCACTATCATCACCACCATCATCATCATCATCAACAACAACCTGTTTCTTCTCATTTTCTACATGGGGTTGGGGTATCATGTTAACTGTCACCATCTCTCTTGATTCAGTGCCACAGTCCTGCCTTCTTCGACACTGAGCCTGACTGTCTCAGATATACTCTACACAATCCATCCACCTCTTTACTGGATACCCTCATTTCCTCTTACTATCTTCCTGTCTATGCCAAATCTTCCTCACTAGGTTGTCTTCTGCTTTTCTACAAATGTGCCTGAACCACCATAATCTGTTGTATTTCATCTTTTCTGCAATTGAAGCTACTTTGGCTTCTGCTCTTATGTCCTCATTTCTTCAATTGTCCCACAGTGTGTATCCTACTACCCTTCTTGGGCACTTTTTTCCATCACCTCTACCATTTTCATCTGCTCTGCCTTTACTGCCCACGTTTCTGTGCCATACAGTAGTACTGGTTGCACCACTGTTTTGTCCATCTTAATTTTCAGCTTCTTTGGCATTCTTCTGTCATACACTACACCTGATACTCTATTCCAGTTGGCTGCAGCCCCTCTGATTCTAGATTTGATTTCTTCATTCAGACTTCTTTTTCCTCAACCACCCCTCCCAGATACCTGAAGCTGTTAACCTGTTCCACTATCTTCCCTTCTATCTCAATTGTCAGCTTCTTCTGTTTTCCCCAATTTGCTTCCATTACCACTGTCTTATGAGTACTTATTTATTTATTTGATATTTGTTTACTGGGAAGGTCTGATTAGGTCAGAAAGAACCCATTCTCAGTGGAGGCCCGGGGAGAAAAGCTCCAGTTACATACAGACATGTACAAACTTTATACAAATAACATAAAAATTGCATGAGTTACAAGTACATACAGAGATGTAATGTAAAAAAAATAAACCTTTATACAGATAACAAATCACCTGAGTTACAAGTAAGCAGGTACATTGATAAGTGAAAAACATTGAGCAGCCTGCCTGCTCCTGTGGGAGTGGTTACTGACTTGAAACTGTAGTTTTATTGGCCATTTTGGGTCAATTCCAAAACTCCTTCATCTTCCTCTCTTAAAACCTGGTTGCCTCATGGTTTTTTTCAGGCTTGTTGGCTGTTGGTGAAGCATCCACCAAGAGGAGAAAACGCTGAGAGAAGAAAGGAGCCACTTTTGAGACTTTTAAGTATTTTGAGCATTTTCTGGCTTGTTAAATTTGATTTCTGCATTAGTAACTGTATTTAGAGCACAACCTAGAGCTGTTTACTGAATTTTTTTAAAATCGTTTTCTCAAAACTTGCATTTTATCTGTCTTTGGCCTAGCACTCTTGTGTGGGGTCATTTACTACACTGTTATAACTTGTTGATACTTGTTAACCTCTGCTATCTCTGTTTTCCCACTTTTCTGAGATTTAAAAAGTTCAGTTACAGGCTTGCTGTTCTTGAACTGTTTGTAAGTTTCTGTGAGGCCATTTTTGCTTGGGCTAAAGGAAAGTCTCTCTGTTGATCAGTGGCAGTGAAAACATTGAGCAGCCTGCCTGGGGAGTGGTTACTGACTTGAAACTGTAGTTTTATTGGCCATTTTGGGTCAATTCCAAAACTCCTTCATCTTCGGTTTAAACTATTCCTGGCTCCACAAAGTCTGCTCTTCACTTTTTTAGAACTGCTCTATCTCTCAATTTAAACACCATATTCTCATTCTAAGGCCCCTCACTGGTCCAATTAAGTAATCCTACAAGTTAGCACTATTAAACCATAAGCACTACCTACTCTTATACCCTGTCCTCTATTGGTCCGTCTTAAATTCAGTTTCCTATTACTCTAGCATGTCCAAAGGTCAGTCAATGGTTTCCTCTCCAGTCCAGCTGGTGAATCTGGGAATTTTGAGGCAATGTTACAACTGTCTCATGTACATGGACAACCTCTCCTCTTCCAAACAGGTTCAAATATATGTGAGAGATGCAACTATTTAGCCAAACTTCTCAAAACTGGTGTAACCAGTCAGGAGGAGAAGGTAACCTCACACAACACAATTCCAGTATCACATAGTCCCACCACATCAGCGAACCAAACACATAAATACACAAAACATACAACAGAGACCTCCAAAGCAGACATCCAAGCAAAAACAAAACACACACAACACATAACCCACAAAGTCAGTGTGCCAGGCAGCCACAGCCCTTAAGGCTGAATAACACACCTGATACTCTTGTTATAGGTGAGTGAGCTGCCTGTCGCACTCAGGTCACTCCAAAGCAAATACAAATATGACTCAGTCATTGTACATGCTGGTGTGAATGACCTGAGATGTACCTCCTGGACTACATGAAAAGAGACATAGAGGAGCTATCTGATCATGTAGCCCAGGCTGGTATGACCCTGACCTTGAGCAGCATCTTACCCTCACCTAGAATGATGCCACAGTACAAAGACAAAATGATCGATTTTAACAATTGGCTAAAACAGAGAGCACCCCAGCACTACCAGGCTATACCTCATATCATGCTTTTGGCCCCAAAACCCAGACCAAACCACGGAGTTTCCATATTTATCAAGGATATCCACACCTCCAGGTTAGTGGCATTGCATGAAGTATCGAGACCATCCATGTGCAACTAACAGTGGGCAAGACTGCTTTTCAGTTTATAGCATGATTCCTGGAAATTATAAACTCAAATGCTATGGAACAACTAGTCACCACTCCCACAAGATATATCCCTCATTGGTAAGATTAGACCATCCTAATAGGGAAGGCATCTCTGATCAGTACTAGCAAAAATTATGATCCTCATAAAATCCTCCAAGGCCAGCTTAGAGAGAAAAATTTTTTCAGTTATGTTAGAAACCTGGGATGCAACTCCCTGACTTGTTCTGAGTTGATTCTAAACGACAAAAATACACTGATATCCTGGCAGACAGGTTCAGTGCAAACTGCCTCCCAAACATCTCAGATGCTCAGGTGAAGGCTGAAACACTGCTTCCATGGGACCAGATGGCATATGAACTACAAGAGGAACAAATAAAACAGCTATACAATCTCAGCCTCACTACAGGATATGTGCCCACAGAATGGTGTACAGCAACAGTGGTCCCACTCCACAAAGGTGGAGCCAGGCTATGGAGAGGATCATCATGGAGCTCATAAACAAAGACATTGGGGACCTACAGACACTAGGTCCGGCAGATCCTGCCTTAACCTGGTTGACTTCTTTGAAACAGTCACCAAAGCCATAGATGAAGGGAAGGTAGTCCACACAGCCTATCTGGACCTTGCAACTGGCTCAAAGACAGAACCCACAGAGAAGGGTTTCACATCTAGATCTATTCATCCCTCATCAGGCCCATCATAGCAGAATTAATGGACATGCTCCACCTCAGTAAATCTAAAGGACTTGAACCTCAGCACAGAAATAAATAGAACTTGCTGGAGGGACAGGTTCATAAGGCAGATAGCCTAGTATGAACCTATAAACCTATGAACCTATGAGGCAGATGGTAACTACTCAAGTAATTGATATAGATATGCATGTAAATGATACAGAGTGAATGGAGTACAGATGGAGAGAGAGTAAACAAGAGTTGCAGTCTGGTCTGATCTGGAGAAGAGAGGGAGTTTCATCTCATGTGCCTTCAATTTTGCATTCCATTCCCCTATGCTTTGCTGAAGTTCTTGCTCAGAGTCTGTCTGTAATGCCACGTCATCTGCATACAGCAACTTTGTTGATCTCTTCCCTCTGACCTGTTTGCTAATGTAGTCCATCACCAGTATGAATATCAGTGGGTGCAGAGCTGAACCCTGGTGCTCACCCACTCCTACTGGGAACCCTTGTATGAGACTAAGCATTGTTCGTACTTGAGTCATTGGATAGCTGTACATAGCCTGCACTAATTTTACCTATGTTTCTGGGACATGAACCACTGCAGTACTGCCCAAATCAGCTTTCTTGGGACCTTGTCATACTCTTTCTCCAAGTCTATAAAATGTCCATTTGGACTCTTTCCTCTTCTCTAGCTTCTTCTCAGCTATCTGTCTCACTGCAAACATCAAGTCAGATGTGTTGCATCTTGATCTGAATCCAAACTTCTCATCTCCCATCTTACTTTATATTACTCTGCATAGCCATTTATCAGTTACCCTCTCCAGAACTATCATGTAGTGTGACAGGAGTCTGATACCTCTGTACTGGCCAGAGTTGAGGATGTCCCCTTTGTTCTTGTACACTAGCATGAGTATGCCTATTCTCCAGTCATCTGGGATATGCCTTCCTCTTCACACTGCTATGAGTACTGTCAGTTGCCATTTCTCCACATCTCACCCAGTATCTTTATCATACCGGATGTGACCTCATCTGAGCCTGCTGCTTTCCTGGCTTCATTTTCCTTAGTGCTGCTCTTACTTCTTCTAGGGTGGGCTCCTCTTTTTCTCTCGTTGTAGGCTGTGTCTGGAGCAGTACAGCTTCTGTGGGGATTTGTTCATTCAGAAGCTGCTGAAAGTACTCCTTCCGTCTGCCTTTGATGTCCTGTGGACTGGTGAGCAGGTTTTTGCTGGCATCCCTTATGAAGGGTGTCTGACTATCTTTCTGTCTGTGCCTTGCAGCCTGATATACTTTCTACTCCTTCCTACCCTGGTCGGTCTTTTCTATCTCCCATTTTTTCCTGCACTACTCCTTTCATTTGATGATTTCCTGGACTTCTGCATTCCACCACCAACTTTCCTTATGTACCTTATTTCCATACCTGGCTAGGCCACATATCTGTTCTGTAGTCCTCACCATACCTCACAACTGTCCAGATTTTCACAGAATCTCCAGATTTTTGCCTCATATTTTTGGTCTGTTCCTCATAAATGTTATCTTTCTGGCAGATGATTGGCAAATTGTTGAGGTTGGAAGCCAGAAAATAATGACAGGCATTTGAGTTTCATATTTCATACCCTTCAGAAAATTCATGCTAATGAGAAACCTGTTACTCTATCAACTAAGTTTATAATAGCAATATTTAAAATTGTCCCTGGTTTTGCGCCTTTGTCCCAGTATTATTTAAGGTTTTGTCCAGATTTTTTATTCTGAGAGATGGAGAGGTAGGGTCCTCACACATGCTGTTTGGAGGCGCTGCCATTCTTTTTCAACTCCACCTATTTTGTCTTCTTCTTGGGGTGCTTGAGACGTGAGTAAATCCTTGGACTGTTGTGCTTTCCCTCCAGTCAGCTCCCACATCTTCAGCCTGGTCTCTGTTGCTTTTAGAGCTTTCTCTGACCATTGCTTGCAGCTGATTGTGGCAACCAGTGGTTTATGCTGTGGGCTGACTCTTTCATTGGGAATGACTTTGCAATCACTGATTCAACCTCAGTGCCCTTTCCTTACTAGGAGAAAGACTACCTAAGTTTTATGTTGGCCTCTCTTGTATATGATCTTGTGACCGTCTCTCTTTCTGAACCATATGCTGGCTACTATCAAACCATTTGCCAGACAGAAGTCTAGAATGGCCTCTCCTTCTATATCTTTATTTGTGTTGCCTCACCAGTGTGGATCCAGACACTCCTCATATCCTGTTCTGTCTGTCCTGATGTGTGCATTCAAGTCACCCATTATCAATAACAATTCATATTGTCCTGCTTTATCTAGTGGGTCCTGCAACTGTATGAATGCACACTTTTTGAAGTGAAATGTCTTTAGGCCCGGTAGTGAAACTCTGAAGTGAAACAAAAAGTGAAACGGAAGTGAGACTCTACCAGACAGTGACACTGCCCCTAAAGAGGTTTCACCTCAAAAAAAAAAATAAAGAGTTTTGATACCAGAAGGTAGGTAAAAGTAAATAAGTCATTTTGCAAGTAACTGTCTTTATCAGTTTTATTCAAATTATTTCACTGGCCTAATCAACTTCAGAGAAAGAAACACCATTCTACATACTGCAAATCACACACATACATATATTTAGTCAATGCAACAGGGATCTTCACTTTTATGATTTTCAAAATGTGGAACACTATAATACTTATCGTAATGTGGAACAAACTACACAATACCAGACATCTCAGAGAAAAACAGCTGTAGCCTGTCTGAGGAGGACAAATATATAGCATCACTGTATGGATATTTCACAAAACTGTGCCATATTTCAGTGTAAGAATCCTGTATCATACACACACGCACACACCCACACACACACGCACACACACACACACACACACACACACACACACACACACACACACACACACACACACACACACACACACCACACATCATTAGGAGAAAGGAACTCTGCATCATCTTCCAGGCCAGTCTAGAAATAGGTAACCAGTTTGTAACTCTTGCTGATACCAAAGCTTCAGCTTCAGCCTTCACCTGGGAAAAACAAGTACACAATTGACTGCATTGCATCCCTCCAAAACTAGAAAATGCAAGACAAATTGCAGTTCCTCTCACCTGTTAATTACAGGAGGGTGATCGCTCTGCACAAAGCAGGTGTACTATAGTGATCACACTGCTGCCTCATGTCTATATGAGTGTGTGTGTGTGTGTGTGTGTGTGTGTGTGTGTGTGTGTGTGTGTGTCTGCAGACCATTGTGAGTTGGAAGAATATATTAAATACATAACACACAAATACGCATATACTTAAAAAACACAGAAATACACATGATGGGCTTGATGGCATTTTCAAACAGGTTACAATCTTTTATTTTTATTTTATTTTGCATTTGTTGACCAGGAAAGTCTGTCTAGGTTCCACAGAGCCTGTTTTCAGTGGAGGTCTGGGGAGAAAATGCTCCAGATGCATGTCTTTAGAATGTGGGAGGAAACCCACGCGAACGCAGGGAGAACATACAAACTCCGCACAGAAGGCACCCCAGCCAAGAATCAAACCAGAGAACCTCTTGCTGTGAGGAGACAACGTTAACCACTGCACCACTGCACTGCCCAGGGTAAAAGTACTGAAGTTGGGTTCTTGCAATAAGGACCTTGATGGATTGTGACCTTAAAAAATGCATCCCAATGTCTGCCGTGCTGCTCGTTGGTAGCACTTGCAGTCCTTGAATACAAATTCCACGTCTACCATGTATGACCACCATGCACATTCTTTTTTTTTTTGTACAAAAGGTTTGCAAGACTACACCATTTCAGTCTGTTTTACACCTTTATTGACTTATCACTTCTGAAATAAGGCAAACTTACATTGATATAAAAGAAAATAAACCATATTAACTTGTTACAAACATTATACATTACATATGTTCTTTTGTGCAATATAATCAATCCAACATTATATAAATTGGTCAGTTCTTGCCTTCCCTTAAACCCCATTCCTCCTACAAAATATTTTTCTGCATGTATTGTTCCCACAATTTCCATTTTTTTCTATGTAATTTGTTCCTACTCTTTAATAAATATCCCATTTCTGGTTCTTTTTTCTGTACTACAATATTCACTACTTCAAGTATGGTTTGGTTTAGACTTTGATTTCCATTTTCTAGTAATTGCTTTTTTGGCAACCACCACAATTAAACTTCACAAGACCTTTTCCCAGCTCAAAAAATAATTTCCTTAGTTACATCCATTTGGTCACCCAGTATTTCTAGCACAGTACTCTGTATGGAATTTTTAAAGTCTTCCAGCTCATTGCACTACCAAAACATATATCCAGTTGCATCTTTCTTCCCTCTCACACC
Source organism: Protopterus annectens (assembly GCF_019279795.1). Classification (NCBI taxonomy): domain Eukaryota; kingdom Metazoa; phylum Chordata; order Ceratodontiformes; family Protopteridae; genus Protopterus; species Protopterus annectens. The sequence goes on along the minus strand of NC_056731.1, from coordinate 1,922,712,916 downwards.
TCCAGCATCTCCCATTTACCTGAGGAAAATTCTTTGCAGTCTGCTTGGAGACCTATGAAACACTTCCAAGCAAAAATCATAAATCTTTTAGACTTTGTTGCATATTTGGGAACCATACACATGTCCTCCCATTGTTTCTTTGTAAATTGCTTATCCAGTCTCTCTTCCCAATCCTTTCTAACCTCCTTTGATTGATTCCTATAGTCATCGCACAATATTTTATATGCCCTACTAATTATCCATATTTAATAGCAGCTCCTGTTCTAGATTCAACTAAAAACTGTACTAGTACAGATCTTTCACTTAGGATTTCCCTGTCCCTTTCTCTTTGCTTGTACTTTGATAAAAATCCCTGATAGGGAAGGCAGTATCTCACCTGCAGTCCAAATGTCTTCTTGCTCTCTTCCCATTCTATTACCTCTCTGTCTCTGATTATTTTTTCCCAGTACCATGGTTCCTTTGCCAGTTTCCTCCAGTAAATGCCAACCCCATGTTGCCTATTCTCTCAACCCCTAATTGCAGTCATCCCTATCAGCAGAATCTCCTTTCTCCATTCACATCCTACTGCATTCCATAGCACCAGAATACAAAAGTGACCACCCCCTTTCAATCTATCTTGCTGTTTTAAAAATAGTCACTCTCCACTAAAACTTAACTTCTTAGACAGGTAAAACTTAAGTTACCTACTTTCACATCTAATTCCTCTAGTGCACACTGCAGTGTTTAGGATAAACCATTTTTTTCATCTTACCTATAAGCACCTATTGCAAGACCATCAGTTACTGGAGAGCCCACATTCTGCCTCTCAGTAGTCATCTTGGGATTAGTGCTTCTCTTTCCTCCTGGTGAGAGAAGGAGTGCAGTTACATTATTTCCTGGAGACTGCTGATCACTAGAAAGCTTAATAACTGCTTTATAGGTGACAGCTTGGAATTTGTACTTATATTCTGATCCTGGTGAGAGTAGGAGCAGAGTGCACTGATTCCTGAGTCTTTCTGGTTGGAGTCCCTGTGACTAGCACATGCTCTAAAACCTGCTGGAAAGCACTAGGAAGCCTTAAACTGATGCAAGCACTCAACTCTCCTTGTTAATAAGGAGAAATTAATCGTAGGCACTAAACAGCCTATAATTGCAAAGGACCTTGCCAAGGTAAGGGAAACCAGCTCTTGTACTTTACAAAAAAAAAAAATAAAGCACCTAACCAGGCATGTCCAAGGGTCAGCTTTCGGTGATTTCTCCTGTCCACCTGGTGAATCTGTGCATACTGGGGCAATGTAGCAATTGCCTCATGTACACAGACAACCCTCTCCTCCTATCACCCAACACTACAACCTTTGAGAGATGCACTTACATAGCCAAACTGGAAACAAAGCTCTCTCCAGCCAAGATTGCGCTAGACAATCAAGAGGAGAAGGTTAACACCCACACTGCACCTCAAGCAACACATAGCCCTTCAAAACCCTCACAAACAACACCCACACATAGCAACACTAAACCCACATATGTGTAGGCCTTTACCTGCCCAAGCAACAAGGACCTCCAAAGCTGAAACGCAAACACCAATCGCAACCAAAGTATCACATAGCTCACAACACCAGTGTTCTACTCAACAACAGTCCCTAAGGCATGACAACGTACTCAACACTTTAGTCATAGGTGACTCTATAGTAAGGCACACTGATGTCCCACTCACTAAGCTGAACAAGGAGAAAATTACAGTCAGCTGCCTGTCGGGTGCCAGGATTTGCCACATAACGCATGCACTCATCACTCCACAACAAGTACAAATACGATTCTGTCATTGTCCATGTTGTAGTGAATGACTTGAGACGTACCTCCCTGCACTACATGCAAAGAGACATGGAAGAGCTCTCGGATCATGTGGCCCAGGCAGGTATGACCCTAGCCCTGAATAGCATCCTGCCTTCTCCCAGGATGATACCACAGTATGAGGACAAAATGATTGACTTCAACGATTGGCTAAGCTTCTGGTGTCATTTAAAGGAGATCTGTCTGCCTGGGATGATATGATCGACAAACCACAATGCTTTGCCAGAGATGGACTGCACCTGTCGCCCCTGGGATTCAGGTTACTGGCTAAGGCTCTTGCCACCCTTATAGTGCCTTTTTTAGGCAAGGCTCAAAGGACAAAACTACCACTGTAACAGGTACAAGTATGCAAAATCTGAAGGTAATGCTACTCAATGCTAGAAATCTAAACCTCAAAATGCACTCTCTCGAGGCACTCCTAAAAATGGAGAACATCGATATCTGTGCAGTAACTGAGACCTGGTTCAAGGCTCCAGAGAGTACCTCTGCAATACCAGGCTACAACTCTTACCAGATTTTTTGGCCACCAAACCAGGACCAAAACACTAAATGTGGTGGAGTGTCCATATTCACCAAGGATATTCACACTTCCAGGCTAGTTGCCCAACACAATGCATCCAAAATTCTCCAGGTGCAATTAACACTACATAAGACTGCAATCCAAATTGTAGCTTGCTACGGACCCCCCACCATGCCTCAAGATTCTCACTACACCTTTCTAACCATACTGGAAAATATTAAGATACAACCGTATACTGAGTGATTTCAACTACCCTGCCATTAACTGGGAAAACTACTCATGTACCAACACCTTCACCCAACGGTTCTTGGAATTCATAAATTCCAATGCCCTGGATCAACTAATCCATAGTCCCACCAGGGGTTCCAATATCCTGGACCTGGTCATTACCAACATGGGAAATCGATGCTCAACACCAGTGGTCATCCCCCTCGTTGGTTAGGGCTGACCATAAGCTAATTACCTTTGACATCCACATCCCACCCCCACCCCCCAGTAAGGAAACATCCGTAAAAAACTTCATGACACCCATGCAGATGGGAACTGAAAGTTCAACTGCTGAATTCTACACTAAAGCACTGTAGGAGCACATCCAGTCGTGCATGAATCGTGCCATCCCAAATAGAACCAAGGTGCTCTCCCTCAAAAAAAGGAAGCCAGTCTGGTGGTCCTCTGTCATAAACAAACTATACAACAGAAGGAAGAAACTGTTGCAGAAAAGAGGAAAATCCCAGGATGCAAAAAACTCCCTTACCAGCCTCAGTAAGAAGCTGAGATCCTTCATAAATTCCTCCAAAGCTAGTTACGAAAATAAAATTGCCAAAGATTCTAAAGACAACCACAAGGCATTCTACAGCTATGTCAAGAATCTAAATGGCAATGTTCAGATCTCCTCCGAGCTACAACAGAATGGCATTAAATATACTGATCCCAAGGACATTGCCAATATCCTGGCAGATCGATTCAGTGCCAACTTCACTTCCCTCTCACCCGATAAAGGGCCTATCTCAATACTGAAAGATTGCCAAATTCTGGTAATCACAGCCACCCAGGTAAAAGCTGCACTCTCCAAAGCTATGAATACAGCATCCATGGGACCAGACAACATCCAGGGCTGTGTACTACATGAACTACAAAATGAACTGGCACATCACCTAAGTGTCATGTTTAATCATAGCCTCACCTCAGGCTTTGTGCCCACTGAGTGATGCACAGCTACAGTCATCCCACTCCACAAGGGGGATCCACCTTGGATCCTGGGAACTACCATCTCATCAGTTTGATGAGCCTAATCTGCAAGGCCATGGAATGTATTATCATGGAACTTATAAACAAAGACATTGTCAACCTTCAAACACTGGACCCCACCCAGTTTGGATTCGTGAAGGGCTGATCGTGTCTCCTGAACCTGATTGACTTCTTTGAATCAGTCTCCAGAGCCGTGGATGAGAGTACGGTGGTCCACACAGCCTATCTGGACCTTGCCAAGGCCTTCAACACCATCTCCCACTCTGGAATCATAGATAAACTTACTAAGCTGGGCATAAATCCTTACATCACTCAATGGGTTGCCAACTAGCTTACTGACAGAACCCACACTGTAAAAGTAGTTGACTTCAAATCCAGCTCCAGACAATTGACAAGTGGAGTATAATCCTGGGACCACTCTTGTTTGGCATCTACTTCTTTGAAGTACAGGCCAACACTAAGGGACTCTGGCTATCAAAGTTTGCAAATGACTGCAAACTGGGAGCCATTATTGAATCCCCAAATGATGTGGCCTTACAGAAACAGATGCTTGGTGCCAGAGCCATGGGCTCAAACTCAATGCCAAGAAGTGTATAGTTATCCCCTTTGGGAAAAACCATGTACCCATGAATTACCACATAGGTGGCAGTACACTAAACATCGAAAGTGTGATAAGAGACTTAGGAACACAGGTGGACAATGGTCTCACCTTCGATAATCACATCGCCACAGCAGTCAGGAAACCCTTCTTTGTGACACTAAGGGCTTTTCATCCAGAAAAAAGGAGGTCATTGTCCCACTGTACTCATCCCTCAATAGACACATCATAGAGTACAACGCCCCATTTGATATACACCTCACAAGATATCTGCAACAACTGGAAAAGTCACCTCACTAAAAGAATCACAGGCCTAAAGCAGATGCCTTATGCTGACTGACTAAAAAAACTCTAGCTATACTCTGTCGTATATTGTCTATGCAGAGACAATCTCTGCTTAACATACAAGGCCATGTCAAACCCAGTGCTGTTGGACATGCTACACTTAAAGAAATTCCAATCCATCAGAGGCACACGATCCAGGGGCTTAAACCTTGTCATCACAATGAACAAAACATGCTGGAGGGATAGGTTCCTGACACAGAGACTCCCCATACTCTGGGACAGACTGCCCATACATGTCAAGCAGTGCTCCTCCTTGGCCCTCTTCAAAAGGAACCTTGATGATTGGATGGGAGATAGGAAATTTACCCTGGGGATCATGTCAGTCGCCCTGCTAGACAGGGGTCCAGGGAAGTAAATATTTTGAGAAGAAATAGCCAGGGAATTGTTATGGCTAGGCTTGTACAGGCCCTAGGGCCAATAGCCTAGTACCAACCTATGAACATATGAACCTATGAACATGTTGGCTTAGTTCTTAGAATACTTACTGCTACTTTATGAATGTATTCTCCTTAAAAGTCTGCATCCAAAATCCCACTCTTTCCTTATTTCTTGAATTTCCTCTCTGCTTTATCATCATTTCTTTCCAGTTTGAATTGCAGCTTTCTGCTTGTGTTATCTATAAGAGCCTTAACTGTGTAGATCTAAAATATCCCTTCAAATCAAGTAATCATAAACCACCTTGTTCTTCAGGAAGGATCAACTTATCCCACTTTTTTCTCTCTTCCCCTCCCAGATAAATTCCTTCAACTCTTTATTAATTACTATCCACAGCTACTCCACTGGTTTATAAAAATACACCCGATCTATGTATAAAATTAAAGGGAGTGAAACAGTTATATTGTTTGTATCTTCCAATCCATATCTATAGACAAGAGCTTCCAATTTCTCAGTTTTTGTATTACCTGTTTTCTGTTCTGCTACAATTTTGTCAGGATCATCTCTTTCTGCTGCTAGGATTGCATCTTTACTAATACAGGTCTTGGTTGCTTTTGCCTGACTAGGTTTGGAGCATACACATGATGTGTCCTTTCAATTAACAAATCCTGCTCTGGGATACCAGTCCAGTTGCTTATTTCTGCCTTCATAAAATTAATACAATCTGTCACTATTTGTAGTCTTGACCAATGCTATTACTAACAACAGATATTATACTTTCACATGTATATGTAATGAGGATGGTGGAATAAGATAATATGTTTCCTTCTTTGAACTGGCGGTTTCATCAAGAGATTTATAAAATAATGTTATCTCCATTCTCTTGACCATATAGGGTCGGTGTGATGTACTGCGCCTTGTGGAACTTGGCCAGTGTGCATCCTACCACAGCTGGATCAAGCAACAGGAAGTCTTCCTTGAGAAACCAACAAGAAGCATATCAGCAGGTAAGACTGAAGAGAGTTTACCAATGATACAGAGGGTATCTACATAGCTCAGGGCACTAAATGGGAAACTTGCATTGTTGTAGTCATATTTTAGCAGAAGTAATTCTCAGCTTATTAGGCTGGGGTATTCTTTTTCCCAAGCATCCGAGGATTCTGCTGTATTGTTTACATATTGTTAATGCCTATTTCTTTCAGAGTTTATTTCAGTATTTCTTGCACTGAGTTGTGCTTTGCCCCTTGTATGTATATGCATATGTATATTTACTTTTTTGTCTTGTTCTTAATAGTTGTATGTATGTTGTTTATGTAATTCATACTTGGAGGGTCACTGAAACTGGAGTCAAATTCCTTGTATGTCAATAAATGTGATTTTGATTCTGATGTTGTCTGGAAAGTTGCACTGTATGAAGCTCATATTATGACACACATACATACAACAATGATGGTACAATTCAAATATTTATTATCAGATTATAACCTAATACTAAGATAATAATATAAGATGCAGATTATGCTGCAGTAAAGCTTTCATTGATAATCATGTTAAGAAACAATTGCCTGACAGTTGTCTTGAATGGTTTAAGACATGTTGGTCTGCAGTCCTTCAATTTTAGACTGGTCAACAGGAATGGTGCAGAATAAACTGTTTGCTTTTCAGTGGTATTTAGTATTTTGTCTAAACACCCCAGGCTCCTTGGGGACATATCTGTGTATGCTGTCTCATTTTCTACAACATTCAGAAGAATTAATGCGCATGAGGTGCTATATGAATCCTTCTTCTTAATCTTCTTCATCATGTTCTGCGTGTGTTCTTCCTTCTTCTTTTTCCATTTTCTATATCCTTTCATTTATTCCATTTGTGGAGAGAGTGCCTGAGGACTGAAAGTTCAAATGAAAGAATAATGTTCAAAAAATATAGCTTTAAAATACACTCAGGCAGATGCATCAACACCATGAATGGCCACATGCTGCATTGTGATGTGGAATTGTTTTTGGTCATTTTGCAGACACAACATATCTTCATTCTCACATAGCCATGCTCTTCCAAAAACAATGGTTGTAGTAGTCGTGCAAACTCAGTCAGTCACAATAGAACTTTCTGCCCATGTTATTAGATTCTGACCTTTTTAACAGCTGCGCTCTTAGTATATGAATGTTATAATTTTCATTGCAAAGAGAACTTGAGATTAGGATGGTATAGGACCTCCACTGTATATTGATTCCTTTTCAGAGCCCATTGATCAGAGTTAGGGATATGGCACATGCCGTCTCAGGAACTCTGGGGAGTCTGCATGTCCTCCCTGGGTTTGTGTGGGTTTTCTCCGGGTTCTCTGATTTCCTCCCACATTACAAAGACATGCATCTGGAGCGTTTCTCCCCCAGGCCTCCACTTAAAATTGGCTTCATTCCAAGTCGGACTTTCCGGTAAAGGAATGTTAAATAAATAAGTAAATTGTTGGAAAAAAAAGCCGAAGGGAGAAAAATTTCCCAGATGTTTGTTAGCAGTGTAAAACACTGTCATGTACACCACTAGATTAGGAATTCATATTGACTCATCAATGTCACGTTACATCAAGATTAGAGAAATTGGAGGCAAAACATCAAAACTTCATTAAAAATATACCTAAGAAAAAGCACATGAGCATTTCTGCAACATCCATTTCTCCTGCAGCTATAAATATGCTAACATTCAGACTGCACAACAGTGGGGCAAAGGACAAATTCTCATACCCCACTGTCACCATATATCACAAAAATCCCTTACTGTTAGGAACCAGAGTAATAGGTTCATAGGTTCATAGGTTCATACTAGGCTATCTGCCCTAGGGCATTTATAAGCCTAGCCAGAGTGTGTTTGGCTTTCGCCACCCATTTTAAATTAATTTTGCTATGCCCTTTTTCGAGGTTAGTATACTGTGCCTCTGTCTAACAGTGACACAGAAGTGATACCTGGGGTAAACCTATGATCTCCCATCCACTCATCAAGATTCCTCTTGAAGAGAGTCAATGAGGGACTCTGCCTAACCTAGACTGGGATTTTATGCAAGAGTGAGGGGAGCCTCTGGGTTATGAATCTGTCCCTCCAGCATGTCTTATTTATTTCAGTGCTGAGGTTCAAGTCTCTGGAGCACGTAGCTCGATGGGATTTGGATTTTCTGAGGTGCAGCATGTCCATTAATTCCGTGTTGGACATGGCTTTATACGTCAGGCACAGATCGCCTCTGAGCAGGCGATATGCCACTGAGTAGAGCTGGTGTTTCTTTAACCGGGCAGCATATGGCATCTGTTTGAGCCCTTTGATCCTCTTGTTGAGGTACTTTTGGGGTCTTTCCAGTTGCTGCAGGTGTCTGGTAAGGTACATCCCAAAAGGGGCATTGTACTCAATTATGGGCCTGATGAGGGATGAGTAAAGAGGCACGATGACCTCCCCTGATCTAGATGTGAATCCTTTCATGATTAGGTGGGCTATATAAAATGTTTTTCTAACCACTTTGGCCACTTGGTTGTCAAATGAGAGATTGCTATCAACTTGGGTCCCCAGGTTCCTAATTACTTCTTTTGTACTTAATGGATTACCACCTATGTGGTAATTTGTGGGCAGTTTGTTTTTGCCAAAGGGGATGACTATACACTTTTTGGCATTTAGCTTGAGGCCATGGCTCTGGCACCAGTTGTCTGTTTCTATGAGGCCCTTTTGGAGGATGCTTGTGTCGGCTGGAGAGTCGATTATGGCGCCCAGTTTGCAGTCATCTGTGAACTTGGTCAACCACAGTCCTTCCATGTTGGCCTGTACCTCCGAGAAATATATACCGAACAAGAGAGGTCCTAGGACTGAGCCTTGTGGGATGCCACATGTAACTGGTTTGGAGTCTGACATGGCTCCAGCAATTCTAACCATGTGTGTTCTGTCCTTGAGCCAGTTTGCAACCCATCTAGTGACATAGGGGTTTATATTTAATCTGGTAAGCTTATCTATAATGCCCAAGTGGGGTATTGTATTGAAGGCTTTTGTGAGGTCCAGGTAGGCTGTGTGGACCACCTTCCCCTCGTCAATGGCCTTGGTGACTGTTTCAAAGAAATCAACCAGGTTTAAGAGGCAGGATCTGCCCTTAACAAAGCCGAACTGGGTAGGATCCAGTGTCTGTAGGTCCCCAATATCTTTACTTATGAGGTCCATGATGATCCTTTCCATAGCTTTGCAGACCAAGCTAGTCAGGCTTATTGAGCGATAGTTTCCAGGATCCGTTGAGGCACCACCTTTGTGGAGAGGGACCACTGTTGCTGTACGCCACTCTTTGGGTACATATCCTATAGTAAGACTGAGATTGAACAGTAATTTTATGTTTGGGTTTAGCTCTTCTTGGAGTTCATGTAGGACGCAGCCCGGGGCACTGTCTGGTCCCATTGATGGTGTGTTTTTTGCTTTGGAGAGGGCGGCACTTACCTGAGCATCTGTGATGTCAGGGGGGCAGCACTCTGCTGGGATAGATATTTTCCCTTTTGGTGGGGAGGGGGGGGGAGTTTGCACTGAACCTGTCAGCTAGGATGTTGGCAATGTCTGTGGGTTCAATGTATTTTTTGTCATTTTGGAGTAATTCTGAGCATATCTGGGAATTCCCACCCAGGTTCCTAACATAACTAAAGAAAGCCTTGTGATTATCCTTAGTGTCCTGTGCAATTTTTCTCTCGAAGCTGGCCTTAGACGATTTTATGAGTGCCTGTAGTTTTTTGCTAATACTGATCAGAGATGCCTTCCCTTTTTGGGATTTTGCTCTATCGTGTAGTAGCTTCCTCCTTCTGTTGTATAGTTTGTTTATGGCTGGGGTCCACCAGACATGACGTCTACCTTTGGAGGATTGGGTCTTGGTTTTATTTGGGATTGCATGATCCATACATTCCTGAAGGTGTTCATAGAATGCGTTTATAAAGGATTCTGTGGTCTGGGTCGTATTTTCCACAGGCTCGGGGGCTTTGAAGGATTACACCTCGGTTTTGAGGAGTGTGAAATTTGCTTTAGAGAAGTTTTTCACTGTGGTTTTCTGGGCAGGGGATGGGGTCGGGATGTGAATATCCAGTGAGATTAGTTTATGGTCTGATCTTACCAGTGAGGGATACACTTCTGGTCTGGAGCATAGAGTCCCCATGTTGGTGATGATCAGGTCCAGTATGTTTTCCCCTCTTGTGGGAGTGGTAACAAGTTGTTCCACAGCATTTGAGTTTATAAATTCTAGGAACCTTTGGGCTAGGGTGTTGGAGCTAGAGTAATGCTCCCAGTCTATGTTTGGGTAGTTGAAGTCGCCCAATATAATGGTGTTTGGAGAGAACTTCATATTTTCCAGTGTTCTCAGGAAGGCCGAGTGGGGTTCCTGGGTTAGGGAGGGTGGTCCGTAGCAGGCTATAAACTGGAAGGCAGTTTTACCCACTGTTAGTTGCACATGGATAGTCTCTGATGCTTCGTGCTGTGCCACCAACCTGGAGGTGTGGGTATCTTTGATAATATTGATACTCCCCTCCTTTGTGGTTCTGTCCAAGTTTTGGGGCGAAAAGCATGGTATGAGGTATAACCTGGTAGTGCTGGGGTGCTCTCGGAGCCTTGAACCAGGTTTCTGTTACTGCACAGATATCGATGTTCTCCATGCTAAGGAGAGTTTTGAGTGCGTGCATCTTGAGGTTTAGACTTCTAGCATTGAGTAGCATTACTCTTAGTTTCTTATCCCTTGTGATACCTATGGAGGTGGGTTTGTCTTTTGAGCCTTGCCTAAAAAAGGCACTATGGGGGTGACAAGAGCCTTTGCCAATATCCGAAAGCCCAGGGGTGACAGGTGCAAGCCGTCCCTAGCAAAGCATCATGGCTTGTCGAGCATGTCATCCCAGGCTGACAGGCATTGGATCCCCTTTGAATGACACCAATACTTAAGCCAATTGTTGAAATTGATCATCTTGTCTTCATATTGTGGCATCATTCTTGGTGAGGGTAAGATGCTACTCAAGGTCAGGGTCATACCGGCCTGGGCTACATGCTCAGAGAGCTCCTCTATGTCTCTTTTCATGTCGTCCAGGGAGGTACATCTCAGGTCATTCACACCAGCATGGACAATGACCGAGTCATATTTGTACTTGCCTTGGAGTGACCTGAGTGCTTGTGTTATGTGGCAGATCCTAGCGCCCGACAGGCAGCTCACCGTGACATTCTCCTTGTTCAGCCTGGTGAGCGGGAAGTCAGTGTGCCTGATAGAGTCACCTATTACAAGTGTATCAGGTGTGTTGTTTAGCCTTAAGGGCTGTGACTGTTCGGCACACTGGCTTTGTGAGCTATGTGTTGTACGTGTTTTGTTTTGGGGTAGCGGTTGCTTGGGTGTCTGCTTTGGAGGTCTCTGCTGCTTAGGCAGATTTTTATTTAGAGCCTCCAAGTATGTTTTTGTGTGTTTATGTGTTTGGTTTGCTGTCATGGTAGGTCTATGTGAGTCTGGAATTGTAGTGAGTGTGGTTTCCTTCTCCTCCTGACTGGTTACGCCAGTACTGAGTTGAGAGAGCTTAGCCTCCAGTTTGGCTATATGGTTGCATCTCTCACATGTGTTGGAATTTGTTGGGAGGAGGAGAGGGTTGTCTGTGTACATGAGGCAGTTGTAACATTGCCTCAAGATTCCCAGATTCACCAGCTGGACCGGAGAGGAGATTGACAACTGACCTTTGGACATGCTAGAATAGTATTGGGAATTCCTTTATAATTGAAAATAAGGGCCAGTGGGGAACAAGGTACTCAAGGGGAGTTTGTGAGGGTGTAGTGCTTTTAATTTTTTAGTGCTGACTTATATAATTGCTTTAGTGAGCAAGTGCCAGGTAACTTAAATGCAATGTGTTACATTAATAGTGTTTTAATTCCGGGAAGTGCTAAATGACTTTGCCTTGATCTTGGTGTGTGTGTGTGTGCGTGTGTGTGTGTGTGTGTGTCTGTGTGTGAGGAGGGGATAGAGGGGAAAAAAGGTCAGTGGGAATGGAGGAAAAAGAAGGGATAGTGGTAAAGGCTTTGATTTGGGTTTATTAAGTGTGGCTCCTAACAGTTTGCCACCTGTGATTAATGTAAAGTCTTTTCCAAAGTGTATGTATAAAATGCTCACATGTACAAATGGTGGTTTGAGCTTCCTTTGATATCTGGCTATATGTCTTTCCGGCATTAGATATGGATCTGATTCTGTATCTGTAATTTATCCATGTTAGTCCCGTATCTCGCTTTACATAGCAGCAGTGCAGAACTGTGCTAAATGTTTTAATAAAACTGCTACTGGAACTGGCAATGACCAGATGATTTCTACCTGTCTTGTATCGGTTGATGTTTCATATTGTCCACTACGTTTATTTTCCTAGTATCTAGTGGCATTCCATTCTTAGCTAGTGTAAATTACAGATTACTCTTGGCAAACTTTCACTTTTCCCTATTTAATATGACAACTAATTTTCAGTCTGACACTTTCGTCAGATTCATTATACTTTTTTTTCCCCAATTTTCACTATAGATTGTAATATTATCACTAAAGTTCTTTACATCCCTGTCCCATTATGCTGTATTTAATACTGAGAGCTTTTGACATCAGAACTGACCCTCGGTATTAATATTTTACATTTCTTCCCCCCATACCTCCTTACTTACCTATACTAACCCTATATCTGTTCCTGACCTATCCTAACCATACACATTACCTTATGAAAACCTGAGTCCCTAACAGTACCTCTAAACCAGACATTCACACACACTTCACAAGCAGCAACATACATATACATAGATGCATTCATACCCGCACATGCATAACTAAATATGTCCCCTTCCCTATCCCTTAGTCACAAATACTCATCCACACTCCCATTCCTAATGACAAAACTTTTGGTATATTCTAAACTTTTGCCATTAATACATATTCCTACTTACTGTGAATGCAAGCATCATTCATCATCATCATCATCATCATCAGACCCATTTGTCCCATTTTTGTACATGAAGTCGGGATATCATGTTAACTGTCACCATCTCTCTTGATTCAGTGCCACACTCCTGCCTTCTTTTCCACTCACACCTAACTGTGACAGATCTTCTCCCCACAATCCATCTACCTCTTTGCTGGACATCCTCATTTCCTCTTACTTTCTTCCTGTCTGTCCCAAATTTTCACCAGATGTCTTCTGCGTTTCTGCATGTGTGTGAACCACTGTAATCTGTTCTCTAATCATTTCTGCAATTGGGACTACTTTGGCTTCTGCTCTTATGTCCTCATTTCTTCATCTGTTCCACAGTGTGGATCCTACCATCCTTCTTAGGCACTTAATTTCCATCACCTCTAGCTTCCTCATCTGCTCTACCTTTATTGCCCAAGTTTCTGTACCATACAGTAGTACTGTCGCACCACTGTCTTATACATCTTACTTTACAGCTTCTTTGGCATTCTTCTGTCATTCACTGCACCCGAGACTCAATACCAGTTGGCTGCAAACCCTCTGATTCTAGCTTTGACCTCTTCATTCAGATTTTCCTTCTTAACAATGCCTCCCAGATACTTGAGACTATCAACTTGTTCCACTATCTTCCCTTCTGTCTCAGTTGTCTGCTTTTTCTGATTCCCCAATTTGCTGCCATTACCACTGTCAACTCTCGGCTTAGTTTCATCCCATGTGCCTTCAGTTTTGCACTCCATTCCCTTATACTTCACTGAAGTTCTTGGTCAGAATCTGCCTGTAATGCTACATCATCTGCATAGAGCAACCCTGTTGATCTGTCCCCTCCAACCTGTTTGCTAATGTAGTCCATCACCAGTATGGACATCAGGGGATTCAGAGCTGAACCCTGGTGCACAACCACTCCCACTGGGAACCATTCTGTGAGTCCGAACACTGTTTGTACTCGAGTCATTGGGTCCTTGTACATAGCCCACACTAATTCTACCAATGTTTGTGGGACTTTGAACCACTGCAGTATTTCCCAAATCAGATTTCTTGGGACCCTGTCATATGCTTTCTCCAAGTCTAGGAATGCTCAGTTGGACTCCTTCCTCATCTCTAGCTTTTTCCCAGCTATCCATCTCACTGCAAACATTGGGTCAATTGCGCTGCATCCTGATCCGAATCCGAACTGCTCATCTTCTATCTTACATTCGACTACTCTGCGTATCCATTTATCAGTCACCCTCTCCAGAACTTTCATGTGATGTGACAGGAGTTTGATGCCTCTGTACTGCCCAAAGTTGTGGATGTCCCCTTTGTTCTTGTATGCTGGCACTAGCATGCTTATTCTCCAGTCGTTTAGGATATGCCTTTCTTTCCACACTATTATAAGTACCCCCAGAAGCCACTTCACCCCTATCTCACACAACATCTTGATCATATCTCATGTGACCTCACCTGAGCCTGCTGTTTTCCCTGACATCATTTTCCTTAGTGCGATTCTTACTTCTTCTAGGGTGGGGTCCTCTTTCTCTCATCATAGGCTGTGTCTGGGGTAGTAGAGCTTCTGTAGGGTTTTCTTCATTCAGAAGCTGCTGGAAATACTCCTTCCATCTGCCTTTGATGTCCTGTGGACTACTGAGCAGGTTGTTGCTGGCATCCCTTATGAAGAGTGTCTGACTATCTTTATCTTTCTGTCTTTGCCATACAGCCTAATATAGTTTCAACTCCTTCCTAACCTGGATGGTCTTTTCCATATCCCACTTATTCCTGCACTCCTTCTTTCCTTTGATGACTTCCTGGATTTCTGCATTCCACCACCAGCTTTCCTTATGTACTTTATTTCCATACCTGGCTTGGCCACATATCAGTTCTGTAATCCTCACACTTGCTGTTTTGACATGCTGCCATTCTTCTTCAGCTCCACCTATTTCCTCCTCCCCTTGTGGTACTAGAACCCTGAGTAATTCCTTGAACTGTTGCACTTTCTCTCCAGTTGCCTTCCAAATCTTCAGCCTGATCTCTGTTGACCTTAGACTCTTCTTTGACCACTGCTTGCAGCTGATTGTGGCAACCAGTGGATTATGTTCTTGGCTGACTGTTTCACTGGGGATGACTTTGCAATCATTGATTCTACTCCATTACTAGGAAGAAGGCTACCTGAGTTGCGAGTTGGCCACTTTTGTATGTCATCTTGTGACTGCCTGTCTTTCTGAAGCATGTGTTGGCTACCATCAAGCCATTTGCCAGACAGCAGTCTAGAATGGCCTCTCCTTTATTCCTATTGCCCCATCCATGTGGACCCAGGCAGTCCTCATATCATGTTCTGCCTTTTGCTATATGTGCATTCAAGTCACCCATTATCAACACCAATTCATGTTGTCCTGCCTTATCTATTAGGTCCTGCAGCTGCTGTCGGAATGCACATTTTTCCTGACTATCACAACCCAGCTGTGGGGCATAGGCTGAGATTATGAATACTGTCCTATCATTACACTGGAGTCTGATTGCCATGAATCTGTCACTAATTCTGATGATATCCCTTACTGCCTTCTGAAGCTCCACTCTCAGCATAATTCCCACACCATTTCTAGCTTGTCCTTCTTCTCAGTAGTAGACTCTGGAAACCAGGCCAAGTGTCTTCACTGCACTGCCTTCCATCTTATCTCTTAGATACATAGGATGTCCAGGCTCCTCCATGTCATCATGTCTTCCATATCCAAGCTGCATCCTGTCAGTGAGCCTATATTAAGTGTAGCAAATCTCAGTTCATGTTTGACAGGTTAATTGGTTTTATGTCCAGCTTTCACTCAACAGAGCTGTCCCAGGTAACCCCGGCTGGGTAACTAGATACTGGCCAACCAGTAGCTTATTGACCCAGGGCAGCTGGACTTTATGGTGGACACACAGTGACCAATAGGGGTGCATACATCCCTCCCACTGTTAGCCTGGATCCATGGCATAGGTCGAAGTAGGCTGGGTCCTCAACCCACTTATCACCGGCAAATAAATGACTGAATCACCTAGAGCCATATTTTAAACCATCAAGTGGCTAGCCCTACCATGGCACACAGACTGTGATCTGTCTTCTCCTATCTTGAGAATACTGCACACCACAGTAGATGCCCAAAACAGTTGATCTGTACAACTCATCCCCCTATAGGGCACCATGTAGAGTCTGTGTTGCTGCTTACAGCTCCATTCATTGGTGAGTTTGAGATGGAAACACTTAGCATGTTTCTTGGAGGTGGAAAGAACCCCCACAGAGACACAGGGAGAACATGCAAACTCCAAACAGGCATTGGCCTGAGGTCAGGATCGAACTTTGTATCTTGTGTACTCCAGGTGAAGACCTTAACCATTATGCCCATTCAAAAAAAGGAACACTCAGTGTTCCTCCTTTTGTAAATTCCTGCACTTGTTAGTGTGTGCTTTTAATATATACAGACAGCAGTGAACTCTGTCGATGAAGTGAGTATTTGACAGAGTGAATTGCAGCCGTATATGTGTTTGCATGTATGTATATGTGTGTGTGTGGTGTGTGTGTGTGTGTGTGTGTGTGTGTGTGTGTGTGTGTGTGTGTGTGTGTGTGTGTGTGTGAGTGTGTGTGTGTGTGTGTATCTAGCTACATATAGATATACAGACATATATAGACATAGATATATAGCCCAGGTAGTAACTGAATATGATCTGAGAAGGACAAGTCCACTTACCCACTTAACAAAGAAATTAATGAAACAAAGTATTTCAGGCCTGGCTTAATGGTTGGTGCGGAGAGGTGGAGCCCTTACTGTGACACAGGTGACTGTGATTGATTCAGTTAGCATCTCCTGTTCGCCTCTGCCATGCACTCAGTGACACATGAGTGGGTGTGATTCCTTTCGGTGGAAATGGAAAAACTATTGCTTGTGTTTCCTGGCATGAGTGTTTCCTGGGTGGGTAAGTGTGGCTGCTTGAAGCTATGCATTTCTGGAAGTGAGCAGGATGACCTTTACAATCAGCCCACTGCATATTTTCTCCTGGAACTTGTCTGAGTGCTTGCTGTAAGTCATGGTTAGTAAGCAAAAAAAAAAAACCCAAACCACCCAGATAGCTGCCTGAATGATGGTCTCTCCTACTTGAGTCTCACCCCATTAATCAGGAATGAATGGGTCAATTGGTTAGCTAGTGGCTGATAATCTGAATGCCGCCAAGTCAAAAGAAAACAAAAAAAAAAGTGTTTCAGTGGTTATGGGGTATGGTGAGCAGAAATTTGTAATACTATAATAGTCACTCCTGTGTAAATTCTGTTAATAAAGACCTCATTCAGAAATTGATTTTTATCATTTTCTGAATGTCTTCTGTATTTGAAAAGTGTTTACTCACAGGACATGACATTCCAGTATTCACCACTGACCATTTGTGTACTGTAGAGATTTTCACAGAATGTCCAGATTTTTGCCTCATATTTTTGGTCTGCTTCTCATAAAATCGTGGTTTTCTGGCAAATCATTGACAAGTTATTGAGGGCTGAAGTCAGAAAATAATGACAGACATTTGAGTTTCAGACTTTATACCCTTCAGAAAATTCATGCTAATGCAAAACTCGTTATTCTATCAATGTTCTAAGTTTGTAAGATCAATATTTAAAAAGTATCCCTATTTTTGGCCTTTGTTCCCCCATTATTGATGACTTTGTCCAGATTTCTTGCTCTAAGAGGTTGAGAGGTAGTCTGCGCATGAATTAACACTGATGAGTTTCACACTGACCCTGTAACTGGAGAAATGCACACTTAGAGCATGGTACAGTGTAACTATTCTCATGAGCTCCTAAGCACAGCCCTGGTGGCAAATCAGTGCTCTGTTTGTACCTTGACAGAATCAGGACATAAACACAGACGTGAAATAGCAGTAATAGGTTAATTTTAGTCCAATGTCTTCTTGTGAATTTTAACAGTGTTGCTTATTCCCTGTTTTATTTATATTATCTGTTTGTGCACATTACTAACTTACTCAGAAGGGAAAATGACACGAGGATGATGACATTTGTTAATGTAGCAGAACTTTAAATTTAAAATTTAAAGAAAGCTGAAGGATCTTATTCAAACCAGATACACTATAAACTGCACCAAATACATTGCACTGCAGCACTGGCACTCTGTCTCACAAAGAATTTCACCCAGTGCATATCTGAGCATTATACCATTCAGCTGCCCACTGGATAAGGGCTGGCCAGTGCATATCTGAGCATTATACTATTCAGCTGCCCATTGGATAAGGGCTGGCCAGTGCATATCTGAGCATTATACTATTCATTATACTATTCAGCTGCCCATTGGATAAGGGCTTGCCAGTGCATATCTGAGCATTATACTATTCAGCTGCCCATTGGATAAGGGCTGGCCATACACCATGTATGCCACTGAAACACCAACTGAGCTAGGTGCCAGGGAGCATCCTCAGTGATAGTCAAATGTGACATTCCACACTTCCCAACTTCTTTGATTGTAGTCTTCTCCTACAATTCTAAATACCTGAACAAGTATCTCTGGTAGTTGGATTCCTGCGCTGACCTTAAGCAGAAATCTTGCTGATGGACTTTTTTACCAAAAGAAACATCCCTACTGCTTTTATAATTTTTTTCTAGTGATCACCTTAAATATATTCCATGATCCCGTCATGCTATTTTCCCCTAATTAATCACCACACGATCATTTTATGTTTCTCTATTTGTCCCTTCCTTTTCAGATGACAAATAGTTACCTACAAAGATCAGAGATACCTATAAAGAACTGGAAGGAGGGGGTCGCTATGACAGCCCAACATTTAGTAGTCACTGAATAGTTGGTTTGTTTTTTGAATTTCCTCTTCATACAATTATGTAAAGAGATCTGATGCTAGTGATCCAGGGTAGCTACTATATAAGAAATCAGTACGACCACACTTAAGAAGACCATCAAGTGGATTAGTTTAAAGTGAACTCTTGCTTCTGAACTCATGTACTTTCCAGGGAAAAAGTTATAGCAAACCACTCTTCTTGACTATTTCAACCTGTAACAGAGCCTGTCTTATGCTAAATAGGAATAGGCAGAAATTTCCTATAGGTTCATTAATGTGTATATGTGCATGCATATGTGTGTGTGTGTTTTGTGTACAGAGGTTAGAGTTAGGGTTAGCAGTCATTACTAACATGGGATGCCTGTTACCCTTAATCCTAACCCTGCCCCTAAACCGAGCCCTACAGCTTACCTTAAAAAAACTCTTTCTGTAACTGTTCCACTGTTGAAAGAAGGCATTAGTGTTACAAAAGGGTTTTGGTAATAAGACTGCAAAAAGAAGGTACGTTCCTTTTGTGATATTTAGTAGTTTTAGTGTTTAGGGCTTACATTAATATGCATGTTAAAAATGTTTTGTCATACTTTGCACTTGACATTTAGGCCAGTCATAACATAATCCCCCCCTCCCCATCTCTCTCTCTGTATATATATATATATATATATATACACATATTTATGGGTCCTTAACAAAACCACGAAAGACCACAACACCTAACTGAAAAACATCAAGACCGGAATACTGAAAGTGCAAAATAACAAACCCGACAACAACAAAATCCCAAACAATGAACCAGGCAGGTGAGTTATTATGTGAGAGTGTGGTGCAGCTGTGTTTGGGATCTTGCACATTTCCAGCTGCAGTGTTATTTCAGAGGTGATATATTTGATTAGCAGGGGGTGTGGGGGGGGGTGGAGGGGCTTGCCCCTTGCAAAAGATTTTGTCTGTGATGTTCTCTGCTTTTACCTTTGATGTGTGCACATTTGATGTTCCAGGTTTCATTGTTGCTGAGTTTTATTATTTTGCACTTCTGGCATTCTGGTCTTGATGTTTTGCAGTTCAGTGTTGTCGCCTTTCATTGTTTTGATAGGGACCCATATATATATATATATATATATATATATATATATATATATATGGGACTTGGTGTAATACACAAGAAATCAGTTGTTAAAACATTGAGCAAAGCTGTTGAAACAAAAGCAATATTGATAAAAAACAAAAAAACACTGCACTCCTCATACCCCCTGCTAATTATATGTATGTATATATATATATATATATATATATATATATATATATATATATATATATATATATATATACCAGCTCTGAGATCGCATTACAGTGGGGAAAGGATAAATTCTCCGCTACCCACTGTTTTGCAATCTCACACAGAAAAAAAGCTGGTAATGTGTGATCACCTGATACTTGCTCAGTTGTACTGACTTTTTTTCTGTTCGATGAATTTTCTACATGATCATGTAAATGAAATGCGAGCATATATATTCAACATGCACATACACACACAGACACACAGACACACACACACACACAATATATATATATATATATATATATATATATATATATATATATATATATATATATATATATATATGGATCTACTTCATATGTTCGACAGTTCGCAATGTCGAAATTCATATGGCCAAGACCATATGATCAACACTTGAAATGTCGAACATATGAAAACCAAAACAAAAAAACAACAAATACCTAAACACAGCTAGCAGGGGGGCACGCACCCCTGCAACCCCCATGCGGGGCTCTGTCCCCCCCACACCCCCTGTAACTTAAATATACCAACTATGAGATCGCACTACAGTCCAGGAATGGAAATATTGCCATTTTGCACTATACGGAGATGCCAGTTCAGCATTGTCATATGAATTTCGGCATTTTGAAGTGACAATGTGAAGGGGACCCATATATATATATATATATATATATATATATATATATATATATATATATAAAATCATCATCTTCTTTCGGCTGTTCCCGTTAGGGGTCGCCACAACAGATCTTCTGTTTCCATTTCTTCCTGTCCTCTGCATCATGCTCTTTCACACCAACCGCCTGCATGTCCTCTCTCACCACATCCATAAACCTTATCTTAGGCCTTCCTCTTTTCCTCTTACCTGGCAGCTCCATCCTTAGCATCCTTTTCCCAATATACCCAGCATCCCTCCTCAGCACATGTCCAAACCAACGCAATCTCGCCTCTCTTACTTTGTCTCCAAACTGCCCAACCTGAGCTGACCCTCTAATATACTGATTCCTAATCCTGTCCATCCTAGTCACTCCCAGTGCAACTTGATGATAAATAGCAAGGTGAGGCCGATTTTGCCAATAAGGAGATGAAAACAGACTCGATGTATAAAAAATCTTAACTTGTAACTTGTAAGTTCCAACCAACTCCACAAAAGCCACCACACGAACTCTACTGCAAACGCTTCTTTATTGACCTAGGTTTCGTCCTTCCGAACTTCTTCAGAATACATACTATCATTTACACTCACCCATTTTATACATCGTCTAATATTGAATAATTGCTTAATTAATAGCCAATCTTTCCCACAATAAACTTTTAAAAAGGAAATGGCTTTAGTAAAAATCAGCGTGTACAACACAAAACATTATGCATTTCTAACTCATATACATATACTCCAAAGGAATTATATGTATGTAAACGCTTAAAAACTACTGATTAAATATACAATTAATCAATTTGTTCATAAATTAAATATAATTTTTTAAAAAATGCTTACTTTTATACATACACGTATTAAACCCTATATAATGTGTAACTAATTTCATATTATTTTAATAATGTATACTTGTTTAAAATGTGAATATACCTATCTAACACATCCAACTGGAACATATATATATATTGTAAGATATTCCTTATACATACACTATATTCCTATTAATGTATGGTATATGAAATAATGTATATAAAATAGAGATGTATGATTAGTATACCATGAATACAACCAATATGAACAAATATATTATAATAAGTTAATGATGTAAAATTTTTATCCATATAAGTGCAATTAATATATATTTTTATAAACATATGATATGCAATCCAATTTTTGTTATTAAATCAACCATTCAAGTATATGTCACTTGTAAATTAATATAATGTGTTCAAAGTATGATTATATATATATAAAAAATAATGAAATAAAAATAATTTTGAAATAAAATAAACAAATGGATATTGTTTGTTTAAGTACATATTATACATGTATATTAACATATATAATTGTACATGTATATATGTAACGTTTTGATGGATACCATGTATTATTTGTTATATATTCTATTAAGTTTCAATAATGGCATGATGGTCATATATTCATTTATTCCCGGGGGTATACATGAATTTAAATAAATCTGCCATTTTAATTCTTCCATGTCTAAATGATACATAGTTATCCTACCTTGTGGATCCTGTGTAATTTGATTAATAACCATGAATTTAAATTTATGATCATTATGTTCTATAATGTGTCTTGCCAGAGCATTACTACTTTTATGGTGCTGTATATCCAATAGATGTTCTTTGATTCGCTCTCTAAATTTCCTTTTCGTTTTTCCAACGTAAAAGGCTTTACATTGCTGACATAAAGCTATATATACTACATTTTTTGTTAAACAATTATAATGTCCATATATCCTAATGTTACACCCATTAATCATTATTTCTGTACCTGATTGGTGTATATAACTACATGTGCTACATGTTCCACATTTAAAATTTCCTTCTTTTCTATTTTTATATTTTTCAATATTTCTTTTACTTTCTAATATATTTTTGAAAGAAGGACTCTTCTTATATACGAATTTTATTGGTCCATTAAAGATTTGTCTCCCAATTTTATCACTGACAAAGAAGTCCCAATTTCTCTTAATGATATTTTCTATTTCCTTGAAACAATCATCAAATTTGATAATATACAATGGGATATTAGTATGGCAATCCTTCTCCAATGTATCTTTATTACCCAATGTGGTTCTATTCAAGGAACCTGTTTTTAATATTGCCCAGTGCAAATCTTAACATCTTTAAGTCTGCCACATCCAGCTCTGACTCCTGCCTTTTCGTCAGTGCCACCGTCTCCAACCCATATAACATAGCTGGTCTCACTAACCTCTTGTAGACCTTCCCTTTCACTCTTACTGGTACCCGTCTGTCACAAATCATTCCTGACACTCTTCTCTACCCATTCCTCCCTGCCTATACTCTCTTCTTCACCTCTCTTCCACACTCACCATTACTCTGAACTGTTGATCCCAAGTACTTAAACTCATTCACCTTTACCAACTCTACTCCCTGCATCCTCACCATTCCTCTACCCTCCCTCACATTTACACACATATATTCTGTTTTAGCCCTGCTGACCTTCATTCCTCTCCTCTCTAAAGCATATCTCCATCTCTCCAGGGTCTCCTCAACCTGGTCCCTACTCTAAATACATATCACAATGTCATCTGCAAACATCATAGTCCACGGGGCCTCCTGTCTGATTTCATCTGTCAACCTGTCCATCACTACTGCAAATAAGAAAGGGCTCAGAGCTGATCCTTGATGTAATCCCACCTCCACCTTAAACGTATCTGTCACTCCCACCGCAGTCCTCACCAATGTCACACTACCCTCGTACATATCCTGTACCACTCTTACATACTTCTCTGCCACTCCCGACTTCCTTATACAATACCACAACTCCTCTCTAGGTGCCCTGTCATATGCTTTCTCTAAGTCCACAAAGGCACAATGCAACTCCTTCTGACCTTCTCTGTATTTCTCCAACAACTCTCAGAGCAAATATTGCATCTGTTATGCTCTTTCCTGGCATGAAACCATACTGCTGATCACTAATCATCACCTCCCTTCTTAACCTAGCTTCCACTACTCTTTCCCATAACTTCAAGCTGTGACTGATCAATTTTATCCCTCTGTAGTTATTGCAGCACTGCACATCACCCTTATTCTTAAAGATAGGTACCAAAACACTTTTTCTCCACTCCTCAGGCATAGTTCTACACACACGTGCGCGTGCACACACACACACACACACACACACACACACACACACACACACACACACACACACACACACACACACACACACATTCATACATACACACATGTACACACACAGAGATACAAATACATTTTTATCTTGTATATCAGCTTAGTTCCACTAGGGTAGTGACTTCTTTTTAGGGAAGGCCTGAGGTCATATTTGTACTACTAGTGGAAATTTGGCCCGAGCATTGAGTAATTTCCTTACTCTTTTCAATAGGTGCCCTAGGACAAATGAGATCTTGGTTTAATGTCTCATCTGAAGGACTGTACACTCAGGAGTGCAGAACCCCCTTTATTCTGCACTACAGCATCCGCACTGAAAATTAATCCATACACCTGGGGTGGGAATAGAATCACTGGCCTTCACCAAAGGCAAATGTGTTATTTGCCGTGCCACTGGAACTGATTTTATGCTCTAATATTTGCTTTCATCAAATATAGGAAGATATACCAGTGTAGCAGAACTAGAATTTGAAATGCATGCATAATAGTTGTAATGTGGACAGCATAATGAGACCAATTCAGTTAATATGACCTGAACCTGATATGATGCTGTATCCCAAAATTAATACTTTAAAAATAGCACCATATCAGTAAGGAAAAACATTTTATCCTGAGCTCAACAGTCATTTTTAGGTAAATCATTGTGAACACTTACTGAGATTATGAAGGGCATTTTACAGTAATTTCTGAGGTAATGAAATGGAGGGTAAGTGCTGGAAAAATATAGTAATATCTTGCCATGTAACTCTAGCAAATAAACATTAACCAGTAAAATGCATTTTGAGACTTACTGATTCACTTTTTTAAAATGCTGCAGATAGTGAAGAGTTTCAAAACAAGACATTGCTGAAGTTCCGAAGTTCACAATCTCCATCACCCAACATGAAGAACAGAAGAAGGGATTCTAGCATCAACAGAAAATCTTCATCTTTTTCTAGGACTTCAAAGCTGCAAAATGAAAAGCTGAGTAACACAGACTTCTCTAACGTACCTCTGATTAGTTTCCTTTCTGGTTCTATAGTAAAATGAACAGTATATGTACTCCTGGTTGCCACATCTGAATTAATGGCTATGTCAGCTCAGAATTATCACTTCAGCTCTTGGTTTATAGTTCTTAGCCACTGGCATGCTTATTTCTCTGATTATATATAAAAAGTGAATTCTGTTTATTGTATTTGTAGAGTTGGTTGTCCAGCTAATCCAATGATCCATTTACTGTGGACAGCTAGTGTGGTGTACTGCAAGTCATACACTTCCAAGCTATACACTTTAGGAATAAACTTTCTCTGCAGTGTTTAGAGCATTTGGGTGATGGCATTAGAAAAAACAACTTTACAAAAATTGGTTAAATGATATTACTAAGCTCCCTCAAAGCTCGCTATTTCATATCTAGGCAGGCATCCAACTTTAATAGCCCCAAGACTTTCTTACTAAGATTGATTTCAATACATAGATATCTAAGCAACAACACTAAATTTACACTTTAGTGGGGCAATGTGTTCTGATCTAAACATCTTAGCAGATGTCTTTAGAAAATGTCTCACTTAGTTTCTCTTCTGTCTTGTTTACTCCCACAAGCTCCTCAAAAACAGTTTTGGTCCATTTCCTTTTACTGCATCCCACAAATGTTCTTCATAAGTCTTCTCAATGGCAACCTGACACAGATTGCCTATGCCTTGTTTCAAAAAGTCCTAAAATAATTTTATTGTCATTTCTTTCAGCCACATTTTAGCATTTTTATTTCTACTGGTAAAACTTCATAGGTAGGTACTAGGCTATTGGCCCTAGGGCCTATACAAGCTTAGCCAAAAAGGTACTCTGGCTTTCGCCACTCAAGAAAATTATTTTCCTGTGCCCCTGTCAAGCAGAACCACAGAAGTGATCCCTGGGGTGAATTTCCTATTACCCACATCTTCAACAAAGCAGGTCATACCCCTTGCTAAACATGGTACCCTGTCTACTAAATCCAGCTACAATTCCATGTCATTCTATCTCACTCCGTCCAAACTACTCAAATGTGTTTACAAATCAGCTGAAAGACATGTATTTAAGTTTTCCTTATTCAGCAATAAATATAGCAGTGATTCTATCATGGACAAACCACAACAGCCATATTATCCTTAACTAGCTTTATAAATAGAAATTTAGATGATGATAACTTATTTGGAATCATATTTACAGAACTATTACGAATCTTTTATTTTGTCTCTTGTAATGTACTGTTAGATTTTCCCATATGTGGCTAATTTATTACACCTACTAGTTATATCACCAATTACTTGCAAGAGCAACCATTCATAAAATTCCATTTGGGCCCATACTTGTTCATTACCTTCATGACTTACTCCCAGTTTAATGTATCTAATGCACAAGCTCTGCACTGTGGCTGATGGTTGCTAATGACCTCAAAGCAAGGCGAGGACTGCAGGAAGCAAATGAATGGGTAGAGTTAACTGGAATGGGGTAGGACTGTGGTACAGCAGATCCAATGTATAAATAACTGGTCAAACACTATTGCACATGCTAATCAGAATTCCAGTAGTAGTAGCCTTCTTCAGAATTTTTGTCTGTGCTACTTTTACAAGGAGTCAATTTCTGACATATGAGGTGATTCTAGCCACTTTATTGATGGAGTGCACCTTAAATGCTTGATTGTGAGCAAATAAAAATGGCCACAGTAATGTATTTCTTTACTCAACTACACACACACGCACACATGCACACACACACGCACATACACACTAGCTCTCCTAATCCATATCACTAATTAATTGATTGTGATCAAATGACAGAGGAACTCAGTAATTTTTCATCCATAGCCTGTGTCAGTATCCACCAATTTCTGACACTTTATTGACTGTGTAGAACTCAGATGTGTGACTGTGACCAAATAAGAAAATAATAAAATTGGTCAAAATAATGTATTCTGGCCTTTTTCACTCAAACACATATTACCCTGCCAAGCTAAAGCAGTGACTGTTTAAATGCAATCAAATACCAGCTAGAGTGAATTACTTTCACCCACAGACTGCTTATATACCAACAAGTTACAGCCACTTTATTGACTATATGCATCTCAGATGTCTAATGTGATCAAATAAATGAATAAATAAATAATGGCAACAATAATCTATTTCATTATATTGTTGTCAGACATATATTGTGCAATATATTGTAACCCCCCACACACACATAATGTCTAACAATTATTGACAGTTGTATTGATTATGATTACCTCACATTTCTGATTGTGATCAAAAGAATTAATAAATAATGGACATCATGTATTTCAGTTCATTGCTGTCTGACACTTACAATGCAACCCACTGCAACCCCCAATGCATGCACACACACTCACACACATGTTCATGCACTCACACTTACAGATATACCCACACCCACACACACACACACACACACACACACACACACACACACACACACACACACACACACACACACACACACACACACACGCCCACAACTTACAGCCACTTTATTGACTGTGAACATCTCAGGTGTCTCATTATAACTGAACAAACAAATAAATGAATAATGTCCACAGTAATACATTTCAGATCACTGCAGATACAAACACACATCCCCTTGCTGTTCCCCACACGTAGAAGTGCTCACTAATTACATCCATTTTATGGATTGTATATACATCAGATGTCTGACTGCAATCAAATGAATAAATAATGGCCACAATAATGTATTTCAGTGTATTCAGACATCCATGTGTGTGCATGTCTCACACACACACACACACACACACACACACACACACACACACACACACACACACAATTGCAAACAAAATTGCAAACAAAATACAATACAATTACTGTCAGATGCAAGCTGTAGCTATTATAGCCTGACTAGTCTCCACAGCACTGCTCTCTGAAATAAACCTCCAAGGTGTCCTTGAAGAAGCTTAAATATTTATATGTTTTTACTCCAAGAGGAAGGAAGTTCCAGTCTTCATCTACTCTTTCTGGTAACTACTTTGTGTCTCTTGTGTTCTTACTATATGTGTGTATTAAGATGAGGGAATCTAGCTACTCGGTCATTTTTAGTCCTATGCATTTCTACAGGCATATGAGTTCTGAAAGGCTTTAAAACTTGTATTACATAGACATTAATATGTCTATAAGTTACTGAGAATTAAAGTTACAGTACATAATCTTTATGTCATAACAAATCTCTGAATTCTGTAAATATGCATTTTATCTTTTCAATGTTCAACCATTTTGTTTCACAGAAAGAACACCAGAACAAACTTCCATATTCTGTT
Organism: Protopterus annectens; assembly: GCF_019279795.1. Lineage (NCBI taxonomy): Eukaryota > Metazoa > Chordata > Ceratodontiformes > Protopteridae > Protopterus > Protopterus annectens. Next base: position 1,922,684,821 of record NC_056731.1, on the reverse strand, counting down.
ATGGGTTTTATTAAGTATACCTAAAGCCACCTTCTACAATTGAACATCTCTGGATAGTACCGCTTTCCTTATACAGCATAATACTTTACTACATTCATTAATTACATGGCCATCATACCGAAACTTAACTTGTTATCCCCCAAATGCATAGATCTTTAAATAGAGCTAGTTTTTCAATTCTGCTGTCTTTAATTTTCTATATAAAATTATTTAACCCTTCCAAAATGCATCTAGGTAACCTTTTCAATATTTATAATCATACGATTTTCATTTGCCCATTTGCTAAGATCTTGTCAGAATGTTTGCAGCCTCTCTACATCAGCTACATTTGTTATGTACTTTCTGAACTTAACTTTGCCTTTATAAAAGGAGTAGAATATATCTGGTGGAATCTCTAGATTTTAAATATAAACGCCAAAGACTCCAGGCTGTCTGCTAGAACTATCTGCCTGTTACTAAGCAATTGCTCACCCCCTACAGCTATGTGTAGATACAGTCTAAGTCTACAAAACTTGCCAACTAGTAGCTAATGATATGCTATATCAAGTGCTGTACTAAAATCAATGCATATTACATCCACTTTGATGTTGTTTACAATGGCTATTATAATGTTATTGTAGCAAAACTTAATACACACCATTATGAATATTCTTTGGTACAAGCATATTAATAAACATTTATAAACCTTATCTTGCTCATCTGATCATTTAACATATTTAATATTATTATTTCTATCATTTTCACTGAGTTAGGTAGCAAACTAATAGGCCTATAATTTTTTAAACTCTCTCTGGCTTCCTTAACTTGTAATGAGATTGAGAATTGGTGATTTCCAAACCCCTGGAATTATCTTGGTGTCAAAACATGTTTTGGATCTTTGACTTAAAGATAGCCCAAACATACCTCATTGTTTTAAGGCATTTATTAGTTACCCCTTCTTTACCTGCTGCCTTGTTATTATCAAGTTCTGCTAATAAAGTATAAATTTATGTATCATGTACTACTAAGATATTGCTCTCTGTATACGGATACTCATTTATATGGCTGTTTTTGTATCTATATTGGATAAGCCTTCTACTCCCTCAACCTCAAAACTCCAACTAGTAACTTTAACTGACCTGAATCCTAATGCCAGAATCAAACTATGTCAATATGTGCATATAAAACCTCTGCACTTGCAGGCCTTTCTTAACACATATGACACCCTACCGCTATTCTTTTCCCGGGAATACTTTAATCTTAATTCTCTTTGCCTAATATGTCATTGTACAGCAAACTCTCAGTTAACTGGAAGTCAAGCAGCTGGCACTCTCAAGCAACCAGCAAAAAAATCAATGAAATACAGTACAATTTTCATGTGTTGCACTTTCTGTCTCCCTTTGCAGAAACATGTTACGTTTTTAGAATTTTGGAGTTTTAAAAAGGAAAACAGGAATACATTCCCTCTCTCCCCAACCTGGGAACAAGGCAAACCAAACAAATAGTATAGGGCACAGTATTAGTCAGGCCTATTTTTAACAGTAACTCTCAAGCAACCAGAAACTACATTTATCCGGCATCTACCAATCCCCATGGGTGCCGGTTAACTGAAAGTTTACTGCAGTGACATCTAAGACAAAAAACTCCAAAAAGAACACTCTTGATGAGGCAAAGCGCCAAAACCAAATCATTTATTGTAGAAACAGTCAAGTCACATAAAAACAAACAAAACAGATCACATCCACATGAACACTCTTGACACAACTGTGTTTTAGTTCTCAATGATATAGACCTTGTCAGACAACAACAGGACACAAGATAACCCCCTGTTATATACCCCTTCAATTAAATACTTCAATTAAACAATCAAGACTTGAATGAATCAAATTAAAACTTGTATGCATAATGTAAGTCATAAAATATATATCTACCAAAGACATTTTGTACTGTTAGTACAAATACTGGTTATAGATAAGTTTTAAAAATTATTAAAAATGTAAATAACATGAAATGTAATGAAGATATATAAATATTTACAAAACACATATAACTTAATATAAAACATACTTATAGCTCTACCTTGTGGAAATCATAAATATTGCTCTAAAACATTAAAAATTAACCTAAAAAATTTTATAACTTAGCTGATCTCATTTTAAGGACTGCGGCGGGGGAACTCATATAATTCAACCCTGGCAGTTTGTTGGCTTCCAATACTAATTGTTAGTACAACTCCCTATACTCCAAATGTGTTTCCTAAGACCCTCCTCTTATATCAATAGGTACTTCTTCCAGTACAAAAAACATGAAACTATACCCTAAACATATCAACATGTGTTTGTAAAGTGCATTCTTTTGATTACCTTTCTTAATGTCATACATATGCTCGTACATACACTTCCTGAGCTTTCTTTCCAACTTCCCGACATAAAAAGCCTCACAAGCGTCACAAAAAACAAGATATACTATAACTTTTGCATCACATGTATAATAGGACCTTGCAGTAATAAGTCTGTCCCTACTTCCTAAGTATATGTCCTTTAAATTGGAAGCAAAGGGGCATTGTGGACAAAACCCATATTTATAAGTCCCTGTTTTGTTCTTAAATTTGAATTTATTTGGTTGCCTCTCCAAAATATTCTTTAAACTTTGTCCCTTCCTGCATGCACATTTGAAAGGATTGTCAAAGATTGTGTGTAAGTCCGACAGGCTAACAAACTTGCTCCACTCATTTTCAGTAACTTTCCTAATAGCATGAGCATCCCCGTTGTAGTCTGTAACAAAGGCCCTTTCAAAAACTCCACCACCTTGTTTGTCCACATTATTGGCCCCTGTGGATGAATCACCTACAGTGTTTTCTTCTTTTCCCAAAATAGGTGCAAATCTATCACTTCTGCCACTTAAAACTTCAGTCTTAACCTCATTAATTAGGTGCCTGGGATAGCCTCTTTCTAAAAACATTTTACCAACAAGTCAAATTTCAACTACAAGATCATTGTCATTCAAGGTCATTCTACTACCCTGAATGAACTGTCCTTTCACTACCCTTCTCTTCTGACTATGGATGTGCACTGCTGAAGTATTAAAAGGAATTGGAATATGTCTCTTTCCTGTGTACTTTGGATTTAAAACCATTAGTGTCTTTTTCAATGGTGACATCCAGATAGTTAACACTATTATGTTGAATACTGTGGGTAAATTTTAAAAAATTGGTAGAACTGGTAATATAATCAAGAAATTCTAAACATCGGTCCTCTGTATCTACCCAAAATAAGCAGCTTTCATTCAAAAATCTTTTGTAGAAAACCCAACAGTCTGTAAACCTGGAATTAAAAAACATATTTCTCCTCCCGACAAGATAAAACTATTTGACATAAGTAGGGGCACAACTAGCACCCATTGCAACCCCTTTCAACTGATGGAAAAATTTTACTTCAAATTATATAAAATTATTTTTGAGAACTATATCTATAAGATCCAAACGGACTTGGGTTTCATCATTAGTAAAATTTTTGTGACACCTTAACACTTCACCTAAGTATTCAAGACCTTCCTTATGTGGAACTGTGGTGAAAAGGTCATCTGTATCAATAGTGATGAAGATTAAATTATCTTTACAAAACTCATGTCTTATTTTTCTTAAAAAATCACATGAGTCCTTTAGAACCTCTATTCCACCCATTAAAATGCCCTTAATCTTGTAATCCATGGGTGCCGGTTAGCTGAGAGTTTATTGTAGAGACATCTAAGACAAAACAGTACTACACTGCCTCTGCAAGCCAAACACTATAAATAGCTTGATGTTATGTAACCTGTAGCACTGTCATAATTTGTAATGTTGAAAAACATAACTCCTTAGGTAAATATTGTACTTTGTGTTGCAAATCATATTAACTTTGTAATCCACTGCACTTCTACACCTGGATGGCTGAAAGGATCCCAGAGCCAGCCTACTTAACTTGTCAACAAGCACAATAGATGAAAATAAACCAAATGTTATTGTATGTTTCAAAAATGTACTAATTGCTTACATCTGTGAGGTAGATGATATAATTTCAGTTGTGAAAATAAAAGTTGAGAAACCAACGTATATTGCATGGTTGTCACAATTAATTTCTTGTATTCTGCTTTCTTCTTGAATTGCTTCTGGTTTGTCAAGATAGTTCGCATTTTTGACAAATTAATTCATACTAAATTCTCCGATAGAAAATAACTTTGGACTATTTTATCGTAGGGTATTTGGCATGAACAGGTTTTACCAGATTATTTCTCAAACAATGGCTGTGAGGATCCTAAAGTGCTTCTGTGCCAAAAATTAGACAGGAGAAATAAAAGAGTGCAAGTGTGCTCTACATAAACAGTAACAATGGAACATCTGCAATTTATATCAGAATGAAATCTGTTGCAATATTTTCTGCAGTATGGGGACATAGTGTGTTTTGAGTTAGCTTCATCCTCATTTCACATTATGATCTGTACTGTCCCACTAATATAGCCGTTGTTGTATTTAGAATAAGTTTTGTGACACACAAAATGTCTTCAGTGTAATACTTAATCAGCACAGTTCATTTTTTAAGTACAGATTAAGGTAATCCCATTTCCTACCCAGTTATATAGAGTCAAGGTATGATGCTTAGAAATGACTCAGGAATATCCCCAACCAGTATTCCTAATGTATTCAGGGAGCAATATAATAAACAATGTTTAAACATTTATAAATTTTATCTCAGATATTCATGGGGTAGAATCCCTTTTTTAGGTTTCTACAGACACTGGGGGCTTCACTGCTATTATGTATAAGATAAACTTTTTCCACCACTGCATTTTATTTTAAAATAGTTAAAATGATTGTCAAATAGTAGATAATGTCATTTTTAATAGCAGGATATTGCTACATGAGTTTTTCTTCTGCATTTATTTTTTAGGCAGAACATACAACTAATTGACTTCTTAATGGTAGGCTATTGCTCAAAGATGTTTACTACTTCATACAGCTTGACATCAGAGCCTGTATCTAATTCCCAATTGTTATATATTTAACAGTGAAGTGACATGGTGGGGATTTACAGTCTCAGAATTAGAGGCATGGGTTTATTTCTGACTTCTGACATCTGGGTAGACATGACTTCATAATGAAGACTTCTTTCTACCTCCCGAAGATAAACAATGCAGGTTAATTAGCAGTTCTAAATATGTTACTGTTTTTTATTGTGGAGCTCTGTGTCACCCTTACAAAGGAGCTTCTTGCTAATACAGATTAAATGTGGCCCACAAAAGAAAATCAGTAAAATGAACGTGTATTATGTGCTATTTCATTTCATACAAGTGGCATTTTTAAACTGTTTACTTTGTGCTATATAGACTTAATTAGGAATTATTCATATTTCAATGGCTTTGAGTTAGACAAGAAAAATCTGGTCTTGAACATGAAATTATATTATTGATAGTATTTTTTTGCAAATTGGTAGGTGGTGAGAGTTGTTATCCTGCTCAGAAGTGAACACCTTCACTCGTCACCTACACTCACCTACAGTTCCTTACAGTATCACTTCTTTCACAGATTCTGCACATAAAAACCGAGTAGAAATCCCTAGCCTGCTAATTACTCCAATTCTGGACAGAACAAGTCCTTTTGCTTCTTCTCCCTAATCTCTAGGCCCCTCTAAATGGCTTTCCTACCTTTGGCTGAATGTAAAGTAGATGTGGCTGCAGTTCAAGGGTAAAAGTGCCACAAGCTACAACTCCACTATTTATCATTGAGAATCACTGCTGGCCCACTTTCTATTGGCAGTAATTCAAAGTTTTTTTCTTATTTTCTCTGTACTCTGTGAGTATGGAGTTACATTGTGTTTAATTAAGGGGATTGTGGAGGTAAGCTCTCAAACTGGGGTGCAAAGACCTTGCCCCTGGCAAAAACTGTTTTTATTTTATTTATTTATTTATGTTTGTCTTGTTGAGGTTTTGACTGCATTTTTTCATTCAGTTATAACATCAGCCAGTCAAGATTTATAGTAGAGCCCTCTCAAATACATAGCAGTTTATACTCACCAGGAAGACAGTAAACACAAATTGCATGGCTGTATTGGGGCAGTAATCGTCCTGGTGTACAGCATGAGTCACAGTTTTAATAGCATCTGATGCTCTCTAACATAATATAGCTGGCACATCATATGGGGCTTGATATCAAGACTTTAAAAATGGAATCCCTTTCCAAATATTAAAACTTGCTTCATAGCAGAAGTTGGAATTCTAGGATTTTCCACATCATAAATTTGAAATTCCACTGTAAAAACAGCTTTTAACCCTTAATGGCACAACTATGATTTTCAGACAACAGTTTTAATTCCACGAATATGTCTGACTTTGATTCTTAATACTGCTGCTTGAGGAATTAACTTCTATGACTGGCACAGAATAAAACAGGTAATTTTCAAAACATTTGCCAGACTACACCAAATTTCTCACAACTGTATTTGCTGTGATCTCTCTCTCTCTCTCTCTTTCTCTTATGCTCTCTCTCTTTCTGCCATTCTTTGAATGTTCACCTACGTCATGACAAGAATTGGGCACATTTATAATGCAGTGTATTCATTTTACCTTTCCCTGCAAATAATGACTCAGCAATGATAAGAAATAAAAAATCACAGCTACATAAAAACATAAACAGAATATGTTGGTAGAAGAATATCACTCATCATTTTACCTACCTTGTTTTATCCCATGCCAAGAACATAGACTGCACAAACCTCCATGCATACAAGTCTGCGATCATGCATTTTCTTAAATATGCTGTGTTTTGTCTTTTAGTGGTTTCCATGATACTGAAGAACTTAAGAAAAAGTGGCTCAGCAAATTAAACATGCCCCCAGGAGAGTTACCAAGTGGCTTACTGGCTGCAGTTTACCTTCGGATTGATGCATTAAGACCAGGACAGTGGTTTGTAAGTCATTTTGAATGTTTTCTATGCCTGCCTCATTAAACAGTTTTACAGACTTTAATGACTACATATATCTACAGAAAATTAATTACAGGGCATACCCTAATTTAGCAAGGAGTGCATTGTGAATTATAACAAAAGTATGAAAATAGGGACCATAAACAGTTCCAGGCATGAAGCACTTCTAAAGTCATATGCTCATTTCTGAGTCTTAACTAAAATGGGTCTCCTATTTTGAGTACTATCAATATACATTTAATCTAATTGTTGACTATTCCAGTCGTAGAGCTACTTATGATTTGAGAAGGGATAGTATTTTACAGTGGATGCAAGTGCCATAAAACAGCCTCTTCTTCTTAGATTACTTCACTTGCAATAACTTTTCATTGCAGTTGTTTATTATGAGGTCTAGTACATTCCGGTAATCTGTCTTTCACAATGTAAAGCTTCATACAGTGAATACAAATGTTAGGCATTTTTCTGCTCCACTCTTCTTAGCATATTTCCAGTTTGTAGTCTATTGTTTCAAACATGTTAATTTTTGCCCCTGTTAACGCACACACAACTTTTGCTTTCTTACCATTTTTCTACTTGCAGAAACATGCAGCATCATTTTCCACCAGACTAGTCTTTACTAAACAAACATGAACTAAAATTATACAATGGTTATCAAGAAGTGGCATTAAATAATAGGCAAACAACTTCCACCATGGCTAAAATTTACCCAAAGGAAGAAGTGACAGTCCATAAATCCTTCTAAACATTGGAGCTTGTCATTATTAGAACACAAGCAGCAAGTTCCACAAAATAAATACCCCATATCCATAGTACAATCCCTGGGCTAAAACAACACTGTTAAATTACTCCACTTATGTCAATTAAAAAAAAAAAACAAGCTGACATAGGTTCATAGGTTCATAGGTTGGTACTAGGCTATCAGCCCTAGGGCCTATACAAGCCTAGCCATAACAATTCCCTGGCTATTTCTTCCCACACTATTTACTTCCCTGGACCCCTGTCTAGCAGGGTGACTGACGTGATCCCCGGGGTGAATTTCCTTTCTCCCATCCAGTCATCAAGGTTCCTTTTGAAGAGGGCCAAAGAGGCACTCTGCTTGACATGTATGGGCAGTCTATTCCAGAGTCTGGGGAGTCTCTGGGTCAGGAAGCTATCCCTCCAGCATGTTTTGTTTATTGCAATGACAAGATTTAGATGCCTGGAGCACGTGGCTCTGAGGGATTGGGATTTCTTTAAGTGTAGCGTGTCCAACAGCTCTGGGTTTGACATGGCCTTGTATGTTAAGCAGAGATCGCCTCAGAGTAGACGATATGCGACAGAGTATAGCTGGAGTTTTTTAAGGCGGTCAGCATAGGGCATCTGCTTTAGGCCTGTGATTCTTTTAGTGAGGTATTTCTGCGGCTTTTCTAGTTGTTGCAGATGTCTTGAGCGGTACATACCAAATGGGGTGTTGTATTCTATAATGGGTCTAATGATGGATGAGTACAGTGGGACAATGACCTCCTTTTTTCTGGATGAAAAGCCCTTAGTGGTGAGGTGTGCCACATAGAAGGATTTCCTGACTGTTGTGGCAATGTGGTTATTGAAGATGAGACCACTGTTCACCTGTGTCCCTAAGTCTCTTATCACACTTTCGGTGTTTAGTGTATTGCCACCTATGTGATAATTCACGGGAACATGTTTTTTCCCAAAGGGGATAACTATACATTTCTTGGCATTAGCTCTGGCACCAAGCATCTGTTTCTGTAAGGCCCTTTTGTAGAGTATCCACATCATTTGGGGATTCAATAATGGCTCCCAGTTTGCAGTCATCTGCAAACATTGTTAGCCAGAGTCTCTTAGTGTTGGCCTGTACTTTAGAGAAGTAGATGTCAAACAAGAGAGGTCCCAGGACTGAACCCTGAGGTACTCCACTTGTCACTTGTCTGGAGCTGGATTTGGAGTCAGCTACTTTTACAGTGTGGGTTCTGTCAGTAAGCCAGTTGGCAACCCATCGAGTGATGTAGGGATTAATGCTCAGCTTAGTAAGTTTATCTATGATTCCAGAGTGGGGGATGGTGTCAAAGGCCTTGACGAGGTCCAGATAGACCTCGTGAACTGCCTTACCCTCATCCACGGCTCTGGAGACTGATTCGAGGAAGTCAATAAGGTTCAGGAGACAAGATTGGCCCTTCACAAACCCAAACTGGGTGGGGTCCAGTGTTTTAAGGTTGCCAATGTCTTTGTTTATAAGTTCCATGATAATACGTTCCATGGCCTTGCAGATCAGGCTCGTCAGACTGATGGGGCGGTGGTTCCCGGGATCCAAGGTGGATCCCCCCCTTGTGAAGTGGGATAATTGTAGCTGTGCGCCAGTCAGTGGGCATGAAGCCGGGGGTGAGGGTATGATTAAACATGACACTTAGGTGAGGTGCCAGTTCATTTTGTAGTTCATGTAGTACACAGCCCGGGATGTCATCTTGTCCCATGGATGCTGTATTCTTAGCTTTGGAGAGTGCGTTTTTTTACCTGTGTGGCCATTATTACCAGAATTTGGCAATCTTCCAGTATTGAGATGGGCCATTTAGGGGGTGAGAGGGGGGGTGAAGTTGGCACTGAATCGATCTGCCAGGATATTGGCAATATCCTTGCGATCGGTATATTTAATGCCATTCTGTTGTAGCTCAGAGCAGATCTGAGCATTGCCATTTAGATTCTTGACATAGTTATAGAATGCCTTGTGGTTGTCTTTGGAATCTTTGGCAATTTTATTTTCGTAACTAGCTTTGGAGGATTGTATGAGGGATCTCAGCTTCTTACTGAGGCTGGTAAGGGAGTTTTTTGCATCCTGGGATTTTCCTCTTTTCTGCAACAGTTTTTTCCTTTTGTTGTAAAGTTTGTTTATGGCAGGGGACCACCAGATTGGCTTCCTCATTTTGGAGGAGAGCATCTTGGTTCTATTTGGGATGGCACAATTCATGCATGAGTGGATGTGCTCATAGAGTGCCTTAGTGTAGGACTCAGCAGTCGAACTTTCAGTTCCCGTCTGCATGGGTGCCATGAAGTTTGTAACTTTTGACTTGAGTAGCATGAATACCTCTTTAATACCACACTGTAAGTAGGACAAACTATAGCTATTAAGGTACTGTGTATGCATTTCCACATTCAAGAGTGCATAAACACACAGTGAGTACAATACCTGTCCCCAATGACTCATATCACTGCACACAAATGAACCATGAAAAGAATGTGTCTATACAGTACCTTAATATTAAAAAGGTAATACAATTCCTCTTTTTTAAATATTGCCTCCACTGTATAATAATAAAACAGGTCCTAGAAAACTTCTGTTTTACTCACAGTAGGGGGCCAGTAGTTGGGGAACATGGACCACACTCTCCATTTTAAACAAAGCCATGCACCATGGGTAAAATACAATTTAACACCCTGGACAGTATAATACAATGCTATCTCTTCAGTTCCCAGTGTTCAAATTTCCTGAAAAAAATGGAAGCTGCTATTTGCAGATATACTGGCATTTTTTTGGTTCTGACAAGTAACAATAGGTATTTTTCTTGCATTTGAGAATTTAGTATCTCTTCCTCCTCTCTATCCCAAACTCATTGTCTCTTTCTGCCTTTTACCATCAGTCATATGTGTGAATTACCTACTTTCTCAAGAAATGGATAAAAGCAATCTGAAGGTGCTATTTTAAAATATGACAATAGTTTCAATAGTTACACAAAGCATGTATTCAATGTATTGCTGTTCTAAGTCACTGAAGATAGGATACTGAAGGAAAAGAAAGACAAAACAGTAGCCTATTGGGGACATGGAATCCACTGTTTGAAGAAGTCAAACAAATCAGTGATTGCTCCCATCATGCAGTTTAGAAGTCCTGGCAGAAAACAAATCAGTGCCTGCCCCATCATGCATTTTATGTTTGTTCCCATGATGTTCATATATCTATCTATCTATCTATATATATATATATATATATATATATATATTTATAATATATATATATATATATATATATATATATATATATATATATATATATATATATATATATATATATATATATATATATATTTATATATATATATATATATATATATATATATATATATATATATATATATATATATATATATATATATATATATTCTCTCTCTCTATATATATATATATATATATATATATATATATATATATATATATATATATATATCCATAGATATAGATATATCTATATCTATAGTACAAATTCCTTGGACCTGGATGCCATACCCTTACCGAACTTATAGGAAAGAATATGGCATCCAGGTCCAAAGAAGTTATATTACCACTGTACTCTGCACTTATCAGATCTATCATTGAATACAATACCCATTCTGGCATATTTTCAACAGTTGGAATGCCCACAAAGGTTTCTAACCAGGAGAATTTTGGGCATGAATACCCTGTCCTATCTTGATCGCCTAAAGGTTCTATCTCTGTATTTATTCTCCTACAGACTGCTGAGAGGGGATCTTTGCCTTGTTTACAAGACTTTCTCAGTCCCAGCCGTGATGGATCTGTTGCACATCCAGAGATCTGAACTTCACTTGTGACATGAACAGAACATGCTGGAGAGGCAGATATGTGTTGCAAAGTATCCACGCACTATGAAATAGGCTTTTCATCCATGTAAAACTGAGTTCATCCCTGACTCTATTCAACTGAATAAAACACCAACCGTTAAGAAAAAAACTTTTATGAATGGCAAAGCTTTCGGGTTACGACCCTTCTTCAATACTAATACAACCATAAATAAGACAATTCGCTTTAAATAGGAGTCAATCATCACATGACTGCAGCCAAAGTCATGTGACATACAAAATTATAAAATACATCACAAAAACAATTCAAAATACAAAACAAATATGAGTAAAAACAATATTATATGTGCATATGCATATATATTATATATTAAAATAATTCAACAGCACAATTTAGTGCGTTGCAACTTAACCAAGACAGGTTTCAAAGTAACAGCAGTGTTCAGGCCAGGAGGGCAATCAGCCGCTAGCCTTAAAATCCATTCATACTCTTTAATTTCTAACAAATTATTAATATTACCACCTCTAATAGATGCAAAAACCATGTCTATCACCCTAAATTTAAACCTATGATCAGCACCATGAGCATTAATATGTTTACATAAAGCATTTTTATCGTTATTCCTTCTAATTTCAGACTTATGCTCAATGATGCGTTCTTTTAATTTTCGTGTGGTTTTACCCACATAGAAAGAGAAACATAAAGTGCAAGTAGCTAGGTAAACCCCATTAATACTACCACAGTTAGCTGTTATATTAAAAGCATAAACTCTTCCTGTAGTTGGATGAACAAAAGAATCATTGGTCTTCCCTAAAATATCTATGCAACATGTACAATTCATGCATCCAAACGTACCATCCCGTGATGTAATATAGGAATTATGGCCATAGTTAAAGTTTAAAGATTACGTCGAAGCCAGTGGAAGTAGGCACTAGTGCGCATGCCAGTGGCGAGCTAGTATGAAACGAAACTGAGAATGGAAAGGCACATTTGAAAAAGAGCCAGCAGTTGGTTTTAAACCTTTCTCAAAAACGTTTTCAGTTGGACCACCAGAAGGTCCAAGAGTGGGACACATCGAGAGGCAGGTCCTTAACAAGGCAGACTATGAACTCAAACAAACGCAAAAATGACAGTCCTATGGGACAAGGGAAAATGAGCCGTCGATAATCAAAGGTACTTTGAGTTTGTCTTGCTTTACCCTGGAAGCTTCCCATTTTTTGTTACTTAAAAAAGGACTTAGCTTTATACCTACAGCGAGTGATGATCTTGTTGCTGCTTTAACTGATTTAAAGCAGTTTGTTAGAAATGTGAATCTAAAGATTTCATTTAAAGAATCTGTATCGAATCAGCTAGTTTGTAAAAGGTGCAGTACTTTTATACCACTTAGTGTACCGGTCCTCACTGCCCATCATGATTTATGTGAAATTGAATTAAGGAAATTATATTCCGATAATAATAACATGAAATGTTATAATTTAAGTTATAGTGAATTTTTAGCTTTGAAAGCTTTGGAAACTGACAACAACATTATTATAAAGCAGGCAGATAAAGGGGGAGTAGTGGTCATCATGGACCATGATAAATACATGTCCATGACTAGTCTTCTTGGAGAAGGGAATGCCTTTAAATCTGTTAATATAAATGATGTTAAGAAATGTATTAGTGCAGTAAACATGATGATCTATGCTCTACAGATTAGTGGTGATACTGATTTAGATTTATTCCATTTCTTTACAGTATCGTGCCCTGTTGTTCCACACCTATATGGGCTCCCTAAAATCCATAAGTCACTACATAACCCCCTATGAGGCCGATAGTGTTGAGTAATGGTTGGATAACAGAGCCTATTTCCATTTATTTGGAAAAACAGTTACATCCATACCTATTACAGTGTAAAAATGTTTTGAAAGACACGACAGATTTTGTCGTTAAGTTAGCTGAATGGCATAATGGCTTGAACACTATGGATTTGCAGAAAGGGGATTATTTTTTTGTAACATTAGACATTTCGTCTCTTTTTACAGTGATACCTAATGACTATGGGATAGAGTCTATTAGGGAGTTTTTGACTTCACAGGCCTCATTAACAGCAAGATACATTTAAAATATTTGCTTTCTATTAGATATAGTTTTGACTAATAATATATTCTTGTTTGACAAACAGTTTTATCTGCAACTTACTGGTGTAGCCATGGGCACACCAATAGCTAACACGTATGCTAATTTAGTGTTACACCAATGGGAAACAGCTTATATATGTAATAAATTAAATTTTTTGAACAGCAAAGTGTGTTTTTATCAACGATTTGTTGATGATTGTTTTTTGATTTGGAAGGGTTCCTCTTCTGAATTAGTAACTTATATTGATTATTTAAATATGACAACTACCTTTTTGAAGTTTAAAATGGAATTTTCAGACAGTGATGTGACTTTTTTGGATTTAAAGGTTGCTTTAAAAGATGGGTTATTACATACCCGCATGTATAAGATATACATAGAAATAGTATGCATGCCCCGCATGTCTTTAAAGGTATAGTAAAAGCACAGTTTGCTAGAGCTAGTAGATTGAACACTGATGATTCACTTTTTCTCATACAACTTGATGAGATGCTGAGTGAATTCTCAAATAGTGGTTAGGATTCTAGATTGTTATTAGATCTAAAAGCTAGCACTATTAAGGATTGACAAACAAGACTTAGACCAATCTTAATGACATGTAATGAATCTATTCCTAAATTGAATAAGGATAAATTGAAATCGGATAAAATTGGGTATGTTACCACATATAATACTAGAACTAATTTAGTTAAATGTATCATAGAAAAGAATTGGGTTGTTCTAATGGCATCAGCAGAGATTAGGAATATCTTGGATAATAAACCATATTTCTCATATAGAAATATGAGAACCTTGAAAAGTAAGTTATGCTATAAGGACTTTAACTATGGCCGTAATTCCTATATTACATCACGGCATGGTATGTTTGGATGCATGAATTGTATATGTTGCATAGATATTTTAGGGAAAACCAATGATATTTTTGTTCATCCAACTACAGGAAGAGTTTATACTTTTAATATAACAGCTAACTGTGGTAGTATTAACGTGGTTTACCTAGCTACTTGCACTTTATGTTTCTCTTTCTATGTGGGTAAAACCACACGAAAATTAAAAGAACGCATCATTGAGCATAAGTCTGAAATTAGAAGGAATAATGATAAAAATGCTTTATGTAAACATATTAATGCTCATGGTGCTAATCATAGGTTTAAATTTAGGGTGATAGACATGGTTTTTGCATCTATTAGAGGTGGTGATATTAATAATTTGTTAGAAATTAAAGAGTATGAATGGATTTTAAGGCTAGCGGCTGATTGCCCTCCTGGCCTGAACACTGCTGTTACTTTGAAACCTGTCTTGGTTAAGTTGTGCTGTTGAATTATTTTAATATATAATATATATGCATGTGCACATATAATATTGTTTTTACTCATATTTGTTTTGTATTTTGAATTGTTTTTGTGATTTTTATTTGTCACATGACTTTGGCTGCAGTCATGTGATGATTGACTCCTATTTAAAGCGAATTGTCTTATTTATGGTTGTATTAGTATTGAAGAAGGGTCATAACCCGAAAGCTTTGCTATTCATAAAAGTTTTTTCTCAATGGTTGGTGTTTTATTGAATTTTATTGGTCTACAGCAGTTTGTGTCTTTTGGCTCTATTCAACTGAAACCTTGACAGTTGGATGGGAAATCATAAATTTACCCCGGTCTGGCCCTCATGTCCCTTATGGACAAAGGCTATCAATAAGAAAAGTATTATCCTAACTAACATCCCCCCCACAAATCCTTATTTAATTCCCTATTAACATGCCCCCCACGGATGCCCATGATTCTTAGGACTTAAATGGTTCAGCATGTGCAGTTAGCCTTATAAGGGCCCTACTGATCGTTAGCCTATTACAGACCTATGAACCTAGATGGGTACCTTTAATTTAGTCAGCTGTCACTAAAGTCAACATCTGTTTAGTCGATATCAACAAGAACACTTGAACAGGAATGTGAAGACCAAGCAACTAAAATATAGTTAAGAGCTTTTATTCCATTTAATGCACTAAAGAACTTCATCAGAACATTTGAATAAATAATTAACTTCCTTAAATAAAATAATAAATAAGTCACATGACAAACCAGCTGACACAAATTAATTACATCAAATGTTTAAATAATGAAAATGTGAAAATCACATTAGCTAAAATCAGACATTGATCACTAATCAGCATTATAAACCTCAATTGCAGCTAATAATTACTTGATCATTCACACCAAACATGCTACAAACTCCAGTAAATAAACCTAGTTAAGTATATCACTGTTGAAGAAAAAAGAAAAATAATAATTCAATTAAATTCTTTGTGAATTCAAAAGACATTTAATGTTTATAAAATCATTTAATCCCGGTGCCTTGTCTACTGCCAGTATTATTTGCCATCTCACTTCTTTGCACTCAACTTCTGTATTTGTATTTGCATCTCCGTTGAAAGGTTTATTAATTATGTGATCCAATACAAAAAAAAATGTTTATAATTTATACATCAATGAGCATGTTTAGCCAGTTCACTGGTAACATTCTTATTTCTAATGGCTAAAGCATGCTCATAAATCCTGTGCAAAACCTTTCTTATAGTTTTACCCATATAGAAGCTTTTACAGGAACTCTAGGTTGCCAAATAAACAACCCTTCTCTGAACTGCATTTGTATCTGCCATTTGCCCAATATTGCTTACCTGTGTGCTTCAAAACAATGTTTGAGCACTCATTTATGTATCTATAATATGTGCAACAGTGGTAGTGATAAGTACCAAATGTTCCGAGTGTCCTAACTTTTCTAGCTGTTGAATTTTCCAACAAACTTTTAACATTGTGTGTTCTTTTATAAAAAAATGGTGGTCCCTCAGCAATAATATAAGTTAAGTCCCAATTGTCCAACACTATTTTCTAATTAACAGTCATATTTTTAACTTCCTTAATTGCTAAAGATATAGATCTCAAAAACGAGTTTTGTGTTTGTGCTTAGTTGTCTAGTGGAATAACCCTATAATAAAATAGGTTGAAATCTCACCAACCTCTTTTCACAAACTTCAGCCAAAATAGAATTCAGTGTTGATTCTCTGTACCCTCTGTCTATAAAAAAATCTTTTAAAAGCAAATCTCATCACTAAATGGTTTGTCATGACTAAATGACTAAGTGTTATGAATTGCTCCAATAATGTTCCATTTCATGAATGATGGACTTTGGCTGTTGTGCTTTTTCTATAAAATTATTGTGAAAAAATTTATTTTTCTTGTACAGCATAATTACTAAATATAAAAAGTGTACCATGTCACTTTTTTAACAATAGTAAACAACAAGAAATTCATATTACCATTTAAATCTGTGAAAAGCGATGTGAATTCCACTTCCGTGCCATTCCACAAGAAAATCAACTCATCAATAAACCAACAATAGACTGACACTTTTCTCAAAAGTAGATGTTTTGTCAACACTTCATACTCCCACCAATTCATTACTAGGTTTGCAAAAACTGGAGGCATACTGGTGCCCATTGCAATACCTTTCTTTTGTCTGTAAAGCTTGTTGTTGAAACTAAAGTTATTATCTAAAACTAATTCCAACAGCAGAAAAATTATGTTGATCATACCATTATTAAAATTCATAAATTTTGTTAAGTAACTTCTGACGTAGTGTACTCTAACTGCTTGCATGATGGAGGTGTACAAAGATACGACACCCAAATTTATGAACATAGAGATTATGTTCCTTTAAAATCATAGTTGTTTAAAATATCCAGAAAACCCAGTAGTCCTTAATATATTTGACTTTTGCAGAACTACATATAACAAAAACCTAAGTTGACTGAAACTGTCTCTGTCATGCTAAAATCAGCCTCCACAATAGGCTTGAAAGGTGGATCTGTTGTACTCTTATGGATTTTTAGTCTACCAAAAAAATCTAACCATCTTGGGAAACTCTGCATTCAAAAATTCAAACAAGCTGAGATATATATGGCCCTGTTTCAATAAGTCAAAGAGACATGTGACGATTAATGAATTTTTTTTCCTGATATAATGTTCTGTGACTTTCTCATAACACTTAACAAATCCAATAGCTTTTTATCATAATCAAACATATTCATTAACACATCACCATTACCTATGTCTGCTTTCATTATTCTCAGATTTGGTTGTTTCATCAAATTATACAAGCTTTCCTCACATTTTGGGAAAGATTAAAGAGTTTTTGTACTTTTGTTTTGTTCAACAGATTACAAAAATCTCTTTTACATGTTTCTGAAAATACTTGTAAAGTACTGTAAAGTATTGTGTAAAACAGGATTGTATGTACTTCTGTTCCTGATAAAATTAGACTTACTGTCATTGAAAACATAAACTTTATTCAAAATGTAATGTAAATTAGGTTTGTCTACATACAATTTCAAGTCAATAATGGTCTTTGAAATACTAACTCTGCTAGAAGGTATAAAGAAAAATCTCTATTCAAAATTGAATGACTATTATCCAGATCAAAATCACTCAAATTGGAAATAGAGCATGTTTACACTAAGTCCTTATACCTCTCCCCAGACTTCTTTCTCTGGGTATGCCCCTTCCTGTTTAGTTGCTTCTCTGTCCCACAAAATTGTTCACATTGATAAAAGGGGATGGTGAAAGAGGTGGAGGCTGACACTCTATGGAATCAGTACCTCTATGGAAGCTGACACTCTATGGAATCAGTAGCTCTATGGAAGCTGACACTCTATAGAATCAGAACCTCTATGGAGGCTGACACTCTATGGAATCATTGCCTCTTACAGAGGCTGACACTCTATAGAATCAGTACCTCTACGGAGGTTGACATTCCATGGAATCAGTACCTGGATGGAGGCTGACACTCTATGGAATCAGTGCTTCTACTGGCATTCAAATTATGTTGAGCTGTGGCCTTTCCTTTACCAAAGCTACCCTGAACTGAATTACTTGAATTCAAAGGTAGCGGAGGAACATTATTTTCAGTCATTATAACTGGTGTCATAGAAGCATTATTGTTGTGATGACTTTCACCTCATTTCTGTTCAGGTTCAGCATTAATAGTGTTATTGATACACTTGTTGACAGGTTATGCATCCCCGTTTTTGTTTACAACAAAGTCTGAAAAATGTCTTCCTTCTCTTTTGGATAATGGTCATAATATGACTTCTCAGTTTTTAGCAAAAACACTGTTATATATGGAGTGACATAAATGAAATGATGACTCCTTTTCAATACTAATGTCTAAAGCATGAACTTGAGCCTTTAGACTATTAAGCTTAGTAGTATTGCTCGTAATTGCCACTTTTTTAAAGATTTTAACATATTTACAGTATATACACAGAAAGGAAGAAATTCAGTCTCACATACTGCTACACAATGTTAGGATGCATTAAATCATCAAGATAATTATATGCAATTAGCACATTGAGTCGTAGCATTTCAGTACCAACATTTCAAAGCTATTCCAACAACTGAAAGTCTTAGTATGATTTATAGAAGTTATTCTAATCACTTTTTTCAGTTTTACATAGTATTGCTGTTAAATTTAAAAATTATTTGAATTTAAGAACGGAGTCAAATTTCCAATTTTTTATAATAACTTTTCTAGTAATCAGCATTTTCATGATTGAAATATCAGTATCATTGAAAAGCACCACTAAATTTAAATGTGTCATCATTTTCAGTGATACCTTTTGGAAATGTAAAACTTCATAAACCCATTACCACTTGTTTTAAGCTTATACAATGTTCCAGATAGTAAATTTCATATGCCAAAGTTTTTTTGAATAATTTCTTTTCAAGCTCATAAATATTAGCTTTGCATCTAGATGCCAAATGTTAGGAACACACATGAAAGTATTTGACTCACGAACGACACAAAACATTTTAAATTGTGCCGTGCCGTTCCACAAGAAAATCAACTCATCAATAAACCTACAATAGACTGACACTTTTCTCAAAAGTAGATGTTTTGTCAACACTTCATACTCCCACCAATTCATTACTAGGTTTGCAAAAACTGGAGGCATACTGGTGCCCATTGCAATACCTTTCTTTTGTCTGTAAAGCTTGTTGTTGAAACTAAAGTTATTATCTAAAACTAATTCCAACAGCAGAAAAATTATGTTGATCATACCATTATTAAAATTCATAAATTTTGTTAAGTAACTTCTGACGTAGTGTACTCTAACTGCTTGCATGATGGAGGTGTACAAAGATACGACACCCAAATTTATGAACATAGAGATTATGTTCCTTTAAAATCATAGTTGTTTAAAATATCCAGAAAACCCAGTAGTCCTTAATATATTTGACTTTTGCAGAACTACATATAACAAAAACCTAAGTTGACTGAAACTGTCTCTGTCATGCTAAAATCAGCCTCCACAATAGGCTTGAAAGGTGGATCTGTTGTACTCTTATGGATTTTAGTCTACCAAAAAAATCTAACCATCTTGGGAAACTCTGCATTCAAAAATTCAAACAAGCTGAGATATATATGGCCCTGTTTCAATAAGTCAAAGAGACATGTGACGATTAATGAATTTTTTTTCCTGATATAATGTTCTGTGACTTTCTCATAACACTTAACAAATCCAATAGCTTCTTATCATAATCAAACATATTCATTAACACATCACCATTACCTACGTCTGCTTTCATTATTCTCAGATTTGGTTGTTTCATCAAATTATACAAGCTTTCCTCTCATTTTGGGAAAGATTACAGAGTTTTCGTACCTTTGTTTTGTTCAACAGATTACAAAAATCTCTTTTGCATGTTTCTGAAAATACTTGTAAAGTACTGTAAAGTATTGTGTAAAACAGGATTGTATGTACTTCTGTTCCTGATAAAATTAGACTTACTGTCATTGAAACATAAACTTTATTCAAAATGTAATGTAAATTAGGTTTGTCTACATATAATTTCAAGTCAATAATGGTCTTTGAAATACTAACTCTGCTAGAAGGTATAAAAGAAAAATCTCTATTCAAAATTGAATGACTATTATCCAGATCAAAATCACTCAAATTGGAAATAGAGCATGTTTACACTAAGTCCTTATACCTCTCCCCAGACTTCTTTCTCAGGGTATGCCCCTTCCTCTTTAGTTGCTTCTCTGTCCCACAAAATTGTTCACATTGATAAAAGGGGATGGTGGAAGAGGTGGAGGCTGACACTCTATGGAATCAGTACCTCTATGGAAGCTGACACTCTATGGAATCAGTAGCTCTATGGAAGCTGACACTCTATAGAATCAGAACCTCTATGGAGGCTGACACTCTATGGAATCATTGCCTCTTACAGAGGCTGACACTCTATAGAATCAGTACCTCTACGGAGGTTGACATTCCATGGAATCAGTACCTGGATGGAGGCTGACACTCTATGGAATCAGTGCTTCTACTGGCATTCAAATTATGTTGAGCTGTGGCCTTTCCTTTACCAAAGCTACCCTGAACTGAATTACTTGAATTCAAAGGTAGCGGAGGAACATTATTTTCAGTCAATATAACTGGTGTCATAGAAGCATTATTGTTGTGATGACTTTCACCTCATTTCTGTTCAGGTTCAGCATTAATAGTGTTATTGATACACTTGTTGACAGGTTATGCATCCCGGTTTTTGTTTACAACAAAGTCTGACAAATTTCTTCCTTCTCTTTTGGATAATGGTCATAATATGACTCTCAGTGTTTAGCAAAAATTGTTATATATGGAGTGACATGAATGAAATGATGACTCCTTTTAATACTAATGTCTAAAGCATGAACTTGAGCCTTTAGACTATTAAGCTTAGTAGTATTGCTCGTAATTGCCATTTTTTTAAAGATTTTAACATATTTACAGTATATACACAGAAAGGAAGAAATTTAGTCTCACATACTGTTACACAATGTTTGGATGCATTAAATCATCAAGATAATTATATGCAATTAGCACATTAAGAGTCGTAGCATTTCAGTACCAACATTTCAAAGCTATTCCAACAACTGAAAGTCTTAGTATGATTTATAGAGGTTATTCTAATCACTTTTTTCAGTTTTACGTAGTATTGCTGTTAAATTTAAAAAAATATTTGAATTTAAGAACGGAGTCAAATTTCCAATTTTTTATAATAACTTTTCTAGTAATCAGCATTTTCATGATTGAAATATCAGTATCATTGAAAAGCACCACTAAATTTAAATGTGTCATAATTTTCAGTGATACCTTTTGGAAATGTAAAAACTCAAACCCATTACCACTTGTTTTAAGCTTATACAATGTTCCAGATAGTAAATTTCATATGCCAAAGTTTTTGAATAATTTCTTTCAAGCTCATAAATATTAGCTTTGCATCTAGATGCCAAATGTTAGGAACACACATGAAAGTATTTGACTCACGAGCGACACAAAACATTTTAAATTGTGCCGTGCGTTCCACAAGAAAATCAACTCATCAATAAACCAACAATAGACTGACACTTTTCTCAAAAGTAGATGTTTTGTCAACACTTCATACTCCCACCAATTCATTACTAGGTTTGCAAAAACTGGAGGCATACTGGTGCCCATTGCAATACCTTTCTTTTGTCTGTAAAGCTTGTTGTTGAAACTAAAGTTATTATCTAAAACTAATTCCAACAGCAGAAAAATTATGTTGATCATACCATTATTAAAATTCATAAATTTTGTTAAGTAACTTCTGACGTAGTGTACTCTAACTGCTTGCATGATGGAGGTGTACAAAGATACGACACCCAAATTTATGAACATAGAGATTATGTTCCTTTAAAATCATAGTTGTTTAAAATATCCAGAAAACCCAGTAGTCCTTAATATATTTGACTTTTGCAGAACTACATATAACAAAAAAACCTAAGTTGACTGAAACTGTCTCTGTCATGCTAAAATCAGCCTCCACAATAGGCTTGAAAGGTGGATCTGTTGTACTCTTATGGATTTTTAGTCTACCAAAAAAATCTAACCATCTTGGGAAACTCTGCATTCAAAAATTCAAACAAGCTGAGATATATATGGCCCTGTTTCAATAAGTCAAAGAGACATGTGACGATTAATGAATTTTTTTTCCTGATATAATGTTCTGTGACTTTCTCATAACACTTAACAAATCCAATAGCTTCTTATCATAATCAAACATATTCATTAACACATCACCATTACCTACGTCTGCTTTCATTATTCTCAGATTTGGTTGTTTCATCAAATTATACAAGCTTTCCTCTCATTTTGGGAAAGATTACAGAGTTTTCGTACCTTTGTTTTGTTCAACAGATTACAAAAATCTCTTTTGCATGTTTCTGAAAATACTTGTAAAGTACTGTAAAGTATTGTGTAAAACAGGATTGTATGTACTTCTGTTCCTGATAAAATTAGACTTACTGTCATTGAAACATAAACTTTATTCAAAATGTAATGTAAATTAGGTTTGTCTACATACAATTTCAAGTCAATAATGGTCTTTGAAATACTAACTCTGCTAGAAGGTATAAAAGAAAAATCTCTATTCAAAATTGAATGACTATTATCCAGATCAAAATCACTCAAATTGGAAATAGAGCATGTTTACACTAAGTCCTTATACCTCTCCCCAGACTTCTTTCTCTGGGTATGCCCCTTCCTCTTTAGTTGCTTCTCTGTCCCACAAAATTGTTCACATTGATAAAAGGGGATGGTGGAAGAGGTGGAGGCTGACACTCTATGGAATCAGTACCTCTATGGAAGCTGACACTCTATGGAATCAGTAGCTCTATGGAAGCTGACACTCTATAGAATCAGAACCTCTATGGAGGCTGACACTCTATGGAATCATTGCCTCTTACAGAGGCTGACACTCTATAGAATCAGTACCTCTACGGAGGTTGACATTCCATGGAATCAGTACCTCGATGGAGGCTGACACTCTATGGAATCAGTGCTTCTACTGGCATTCAAATTATGTTGAGCTGTGGCCTTTCCTTTACCAAAGCTACCCTGAACTGAATTACTTGAATTCAAAGGTAGCGGAGGAACATTATTTTCAGTCAATATAACTGGTGTCATAGAAGCATTATTGTTGTGATGACTTTCACCTCATTTCTGTTCAGGTTCAGCATTAATAGTGTTATTGATACACTTGTTGACAGGTTATGCATCCCGGTTTTTGTTTACAACAAAGTCTGACAAATTTCTTCCTTCTCTTTTGGATAATGGTCATAATATGACTCTCAGTGTTTAGCAAAAATTGTTATATATGGAGTGACATGAATGAAATGATGACTCCTTTTTAATACTAATGTCTAAAGCATGAACTTGAGCCTTTAGACTATTAAGCTTAGTAGTATTGCTCGTAATTGCCATTTTTTTAAAGATTTTAACATATTTACAGTATATACACAGAAAGGAAGAAATTCAGTCTCACATACTGTTAAACAATGTTTGGATGCATTAAATCATCAAGATAATTATATGCAATTAGCACATTAAGAGTCGTAGCATTTCAGTACCAACATTTCAAAGCTATTCCAACAACTGAAAGTCTTAGTATGATTTATAGAGGTTATTCTAATCACTTTTTTCAGTTTTACGTAGTATTGCTGTTAAATTTAAAAAATATTTGAATTTAAGAACGGAGTCAAATTTCCAATTTTTTATAATAACTTTTCTAGTAATCAGCATTTTCATGATTGAAATATCAGTATCATTGAAAAGCACCACTAAATTTAAATGTGTCATAATTTTCAGTGATACCTTTTGGAAATGTAAAAACTCGCAAACCCATTACCACTTGTTTTAAGCTTATACAATGTTCCAGATAGTAAATTTCATATGCCAAAGTTTTTTTGAATAATTTCTTTTCAAGCTCATAAATATTAGCTTTGCATCTAGATGCCAAATGTTAGGAACACACATGAAAGTATTTGACTCACGAATGACACAAAACATTTTAAATTGTGCCGTGCCGTTCCACAAGAAAATCAACTCATCAATAAACCTACAATAGATTGACACTTTTCTCAAAAGTAGATGTTTTGTCAACACTTCATACTCCCACCAATTCATTACTAGGTTTGCAAAAACTGGAGGCATACTGGTGCCCATTGCAATACCTTTCTTTTGTCTGTAAAGCTTGTTGTTGAAACTAAAGTTATTATCTAAAACTAATTCCAACAGCAGAAAAATTATGTTGATCATACCATTATTAAAATTCATAAATTTTGTTAAGTAACTTCTGACGTAGTGTACTCTAACTGCTTGCATGATGGAGGTGTACAAAGATACGACACCCAAATTTATGAACATAGAGATTATGTTCCTTTAAAATCATAGTTGTTTAAAATATCCAGAAAACCCAGTAGTCCTTAATATATTTGACTTTTGCAGAACTACATATAACAAAAAAACCTAAGTTGACTGAAACTGTCTCTGTCATGCTAAAATCAGCCTCCACAATAGGCTTGAAAGGTGGATCTGTTGTACTCTTATGGATTTTTAGTCTACCAAAAAAATCTAACCATCTTGGGAAACTCTGCATTCAAAAATTCAAACAAGCTGAGATATATATGGCCCTGTTTCAATAAGTCAAAGAGACATGTGACGATTAATGAATTTTTTTTCCTGATATAATGTTCTGTGACTTTCTCATAACACTTAACAAATCCAATAGCTTCTTATCATAATCAAACATATTCATTAACACATCACCATTACCTACGTCTGCTTTCATTATTCTCAGATTTGGTTGTTTCATCAAATTATACAAGCTTTCCTCTCATTTTGGGAAAGATTACAGAGTTTTCGTACCTTTGTTTTGTTCAACAGATTACAAAAATCTCTTTTGCATGTTTCTGAAAATACTTGTAAAGTACTGTAAAGTATTGTGTAAAACAGGATTGTATGTACTTCTGTTCCTGATAAAATTAGACTTACTGTCATTGAAACATAAACTTTATTCAAAATGTAATGTAAATTAGGTTTGTCTACATACAATTTCAAGTCAATAATGGTCTTTGAAATACTAACTCTGCTAGAAGGTATAAAAGAAAAATCTCTATTCAAAATTGAATGACTATTATCCAGATCAAAATCACTCAAATTGGAAATAGAGCATGTTTACACTAAGTCCTTATACCTCTCCCCAGACTTCTTTCTCTGGGTATGCCCCTTCCTCTTTAGTTGCTTCTCTGTCCCACAAAATTGTTCACATTGATAAAAGGGGATGGTGAAAGAGGTGGAGACTGACACTCTATGGAATCAGTACCTCTATGGAAGCTGACACTCTATGGAATCAGTAGCTCTATGGAAGCATACACTCTATAGAATCAGAACCTCTATGGAGGCTGACACTCTATGGAATCATTGCCTCTTACAGAGGCTGACACTCTATAGAATCAGTACCTCTACGGAGGTTGACATTCCATGGAATCAGTACCTCGATGGAGGCTGACACTCTATGGAATCAGTGCTTCT